>NC_073691.1:161065639-161258139 GCF_029784155.1 Uranotaenia lowii | reverse complement strand
TTTCTTAAGCGACGAAAACCACACAAATTGGACGTTATCCGACACCTTCTTCGTAGGTTCCTATCGGAAGAATGCAAGAGAGCGCAAGATTTTGCTCTCAAAGCCTTCAAATCGGGGAACTGAAATGAAGGGATTCGTCAATGATCACAAAAATTGTGCAGCCAATGATTGAATTTGTGGTAATTTGTGGCAATTTGTTAGAGAAAATTAGAAGGTTTGAGCTCAAATGAGAGAAACCAGTGCTCAGAGAGAGTGAAAATGTGTTAATTGTTGTAAATTGTTCAAATTTGTTAAGCAGTTGTGGAATTTTGATCATTACCGCTCCAAATGCAAAGAATTCTCTCTTGATTTTAATCCCTTGCTTCAAATCGTTGCCAGCGACAATGTTTTCCAGATCTTTCATTGGGCAATATCACTAAATTCCTCTGATTTAAAGGCATCTGGATGCACCGCTGGTTCCAGAAAGAACATGACGATGATTTTCTCCCTTGAAGCCCGCGCGGGAGCAAGATCATTCAAAAATTTACAAACATGGCAGATTTTCTATTCTATCCGACTAAAACTGACTTCAGACGACATTTTATACGATTTTTTCACTATGCAGTTGGAATTACGATTCGCAAAACCATTGTAAACGACTTAAGTTATAATTTCTGATACGATTCAATGTTTGCTGAGAGTGTATGTATCATTAGCATAAGCAAGGATTTGATTCCGGGACATAACTCTTATTTTTTAACCGCTCTAATGTAGAATATGAACGAAAAGACATAATGGCACCTAAAGTGCATAGGTTTAATAAATCAGTGGCATCTGAAACGCTCATTTACTGTTTAGTTAATAGCACATTGACTGCCAAAGTGCTAGGGCTAACACGTTCTGAAATCCTTGAGCCTAACCTTTTTATTTTCAATAAAGGGTGATACGGTCAAAATTTGGTCAAGGGAAAACGCGTGTAAATCGGTGAAATCGTTTATTTAAAAAAATAAATTAAATTTCGTTTTCAAGTTTAATTAGTACAAAATGCAAGAAAAATATTCAGTTAGGCTTCCGCTTTTCCAAATCCGAATTGCCGGGCCTTACGCTTAACCCATGCTATCAGATTTTGTACAGCCACCTGTCACCTTTGCCTTGAACTGCTGCTCGTCCTTAGCATTTTTTTTTGTCTTCTTTAGGTTCCGCTTGACAATAGCCCAGTATTTCTCAATTGGGCGGAGCTCTGGCGTGTTGGGAGGGTTCTTGTCCTTGGGAACCACCTGCACGTTGTTGGCGGCGTACCACTCCATGGCCTTTTACCGTAATAGCAAGATGCCAACACAGTAAGGGTCAACCGTGCTTCTTCAGGAAAGGCAGCAGACGTTTATTCAAACACTCTTTCACGTAAATTTCTTGGTTGACAGTCCCGGAAGCTATGAAAATGCTGCTTTTCAAGCCACATGTAGAGATGGCTTGCCAAACCAGATATTTCTTCGCCAACTTTGACAGTTTCATGTGCTTGAAAATATCTGCTACCTTTCCCCTTCCTTTTGCCGTATAAAACTCCTGTCCCGGAAGCTGCTTGTAATAGGCTTTGACGTAGGTTTCGTCGTCCATTACCACGCAGTCAAACTTCGTCAGCATCGTCGTGTATAGCCTCCGGGATCGCGCTTTGGCCGTCGTATTTTGTTCATCATCGCGATTTGGAGTCACTACCTTCTTGTAAGTCGATAGTCCGGCTCGTTTTTTGGCTCGATGCACGGTTGTAGACGATACACCCAGCTTATTTGCGGCATCTCGGAGAGAGAGTTTAGGGTTTCACTTAAAACTACCGGTAACTCTCTTTGTCGTCCCAGCGGCTTCTGGTTTTCGATTTCCCCCCGTTCCAGACTTCCTGGCTGTCGACAAACGTTCCCCAAACACTTTAATTACTTTTGTAACGGTTGATTTGGCAACTTTTAGCGATTTTGCCAGCTTTGCGTGCGAGTAGCTCGGATAAGCGCGAGCAAAATTTTGATACGCTGCTCTTCTTCCTTGGACGGCATTTTGACAACTGAAGAGTGAATTCCAAAATCAAAATAGGAGCAACATTCTACACACACACACCTTCAAAATGAGGGGTGTTCAGGTTTTTTAAATGCAAAATTGAAAGAAATACGTCAAATTGATATTGACCAAATTTTGAACATATCTAGCGTAACATTTAAAAAGGGCGAAACTAGCAGTTAGCTCGAAACGAGAAAATTTCGGAACATCTAATCAAATCCTATTTAAAAAATCGACCACCATTGTTCAACAAAATAAAAAAAAAAGTGCATTATATACACTTATTGTTCGTTGGTTATCAAAATCTTTAACTTTTTTCACTAAATTTCCGAGATTTTCGAGTTTCGCCTTTTTATGTTTTCGATTTCAGTTACGCCTGCAAGTTTTGCCTAATTGATCGGCCGTTTTTGTTTTGGTTTTGAAGTTACGCCCATTGGTCCACACGCAAAAACTAATTAGGCCGTTTTGTCACACACGGTCAACTCAGTTACGCCTATTGGCCCTACACGAATAGAAAAATTAACCCAATTTTGATTAGGCGTAACTTCACGTTCCAACGAAAATGCATCAACATGAAGATTCGCCCATTTTAATTTTATCAATTTTTTGAAAGTTTTAAGCGATTTTAAGATGAAACCGCGTTTATTAGGTAAAGTGCAACTGCGTAAATCCGGAATGACCGTTAACTCGATTTGTTTACATTTGGCAGTTTCGCCCTTTTTAAATGTTACGCTAGATATCACCCTTTACTCATTAAACATTCTAAGCAAGGAGTTTCGTTTTCATTGCAAACAAACAGAATTAATTTACAATTGAAGTTCTTTAAAACCAACTCGTAAGTCTGAAAGGGCCAAAACATTCCACCTGAGTTGAAATTTCGAACTTCCCGGTACCGGTACCGTTCTTACGTTTTCCCAATATGTCACGGCAACAACAGTTGCCGACGTTTCCAAAGGATCCGTAACAAATGCAGGAATGAGGGCGGACGAATCATCCAAGCCGCTGACCTCGGCGGAAGCAATTCCACAGCAGCGAACAGGTGCAGAAAAAGTTTCCCTCCTCGCCGGCATACCGGACTCGGCATTTTTACTCCGGTGTGTCGGCAAGGTACAGGATTATGGATCAGAACCAGCCGAGGAACGAATCGAACTATGTTGAACACATGAAATAGAATGTCCGAGAAGAACGTTCGCCATTGCCAATTGTTGCCGGTAGCTAGCTGCGGGAGCTGATTGGTGTTTTGTCGAATCCAAACTCGGTTCATAGCATCACCAAGGGTTGCCAGTTGAGAAACATGGAAGTGCAAAGTACTTAACAGGCGCTAAATTTAATTTTTTTTTCATTTCAAAAGATGCTTACCTTTTAAAAGTTTTTTGTAAAGATAAGAGAGAAAATTAATTTAGACATGGCGACCGTGACATTTTCTTGCTTCTCTATTCTAAAAAATGGTTCCTATAGAATATGTGTAGTTCACAAGCTGGTAAGTGTAGATTGAACCCTATGTAAAATTTGTCACCCTTTTGTTGAAAAAAAATTAAATTGTTTGATTCCGAAAACCTAGCTCTGGCAACCGGGACCAAAAAAACGTGCAACCGCTCCAAGCTACCGGAAAGCAATCTACGAGAGCAAGTGAACTGCCCTGGTGTTGAATTTTTGATAGAGATGTGAATTTTTAACGCCGGAGTAAGTTTTGACCCGGTCGGGGCCGAAATTCAGCTACTCAGTCGTCGGACAGCCGGTAGAAGGATCAGAAACAAGCTGGGAAGCAAAGAAAATGGACGACTGACTAGTATGGTCTGGTCAGCCACTTTGTTGCTGCACCTGCAGCTCGAACATGACCGACCTAGCTAGTAGGGTTTCATTTTTGTTTCCTCCTCGGTTTCACGAAAAGAGTATTATTTCGGACCGAAAAACAGCAAAATATTGTTTCCAATGTAGGGAAAGCAATAAATTTCGGATCAATGAGTGTTATTTATTTGTTGGAAGAACGATGGGTTATTCGGGTTTTTAACATTTTTTTAGTACAACTTACTGGAAAAATTTCATCAAAAACTTGATTGAATCAATTTTCGAAACTGTAGCAATAAATGGATGAAATCAGAACGTTCCACCAGTCAATTTCGATAAGTTTATTGAATGAACAGTTAATTTCACCAAAAAATACACACCGCTGCAGCACATTTAACCGGGTCTAGCTTGAAACTCCATCCAAATTACTGGGCCCGAAGCCACAAATGAATGGGCTACCATTTTAAATGACCATGGACATAATCGGAGTGCAGCAAAACAGAACCAATCCGGAAGTCAAATGCAAACGCTATGGAACGGGATTCCACCATTCGAACGAAAGCCTAATCCTTGGCATTCATTTGCAATTTCGCCAAAAATGGGATGGTCAGTTGACTGCATATTTAGCTGGTTCCGGATGTACCTAATGGGAGAATGATTTTCTCCGGTTCCTCTATTCTGCTTCTGGTAAACTTCTGATTCCGATAGGGATGCGGCCCATTTATCACTTCCGAAGTCGCACTCCATGTGTGTTTTATGGATACGGGCAGCTCTGGGGAAAAGCAATATCGTTGGTATCATTAGAGATTCCCATGATATAGTTCAAAGGCGCAACATCACCTACTTTCGTGTCGTATTTATGACACGAAATGTTAATGGTTGGAAAGCCATAATATTGCAGTAATCAGAACTAATCAGAACCAGAAGAATGAACACGATCGTCAATCGCTGTACCAAAGTTCGGAAATGAGAAAATAATAAATTTGAAACGAAATATTTGAATATAATTGTCATTGTATTCGAATACAGATACAGTGAGCGAAATAAGAAAAGTACCACTATGTGTTTTGCTTGTAAAAAAATGAATGATTGAGATCCCGAAAATTTTCTTCTACAGTTTGTTCTGAACTGCTTAACGAATAAGTCAAGCATAAGTTTACTTTTTTTTTGACGTATCAATTGGCGTTGAGGACCAAAAATGTGAAAAAAGGAGTGCGAAATAAGAATAGCTCCACTTGAGTTTTCAACAAAAACATGATTATTTTTAAAAATTTTCCTGTGTAAAGTGAATAATAATGCTTCTACGAATTATTTAAATAGATTACTGCATTTTAAGGAGTTTTCTAGAATTCCAAAGGTTTTCAAAAGTTTTAAAAGGGGGTTTTAAGAAATGCTCCTCTAGCGTTAAGGAATTTGATATTTGAGCTGTAATTTTTTCCAAACTACTTACTTTCTTGATTAAAATGACGTGAAATGATGAAAAAAACATTCGGGATTCATTTTGAATCAGAAAAAATCAGGTTGGAAATTAAAAAAATTGATTTTTTTTTCAGGAAACCACACCTTATCCAGTTTCAAGTCGTAGTTGGCAGCACTGAATATCTTGCAGTTAGAACCCAATTAAGACTCAATAATGATTATCCAGGTTTATTTGGGCCCATATTCATCATTTTGAGATATTTTCCCATCACAGTTTTGTGGAAGTTCACGCTGCAGAAGCTTTTTCGGATTTGCAAAAGAATCACCAGCACAATAATGTACAACCGCCAAAATTCCTGCTCATCTCAACTTCTGATTTAATTGAAAATCATACCAATAATAAAAACTGCTAGCCGTCTGGTCCATCGAGCTCCATCGCAAAGTACAACTTTATTCTGATAATCGGTCCAAAAAATTCACTTTTAGTGACCTTGATGCAATTCTATTTTTTTTTATTTAGTGATCTTAGAATTTCTAAAGCGTTCACACGGTACCATGTATTTATTTCTTGACCAAAATCATCCAGCACACCCTTATTGATCCCGGATATTCGAAAATGGGCATGAATTTGATTGCAAGATAGTGCTGCCATCTATGACTTAAAACTAGAGAAATAGTGTTTGACTATTGAAAAACATTTGTATTTTTTAATTCCAACCTGTTTTTTGGATTCAAATTCTGCCTCAAATCTATGTTTCATCATTTTGCATCATACTTATAAATGTTAAAGAAGAAATCAAGCAGTTTGATAAAGTTTCATAGCTCAAATATCAAATTCCTTAACGCTAGAGGAGCATCTCTCAAAACCCCCTTTAAATACATTTGAAAACCTTTGAAATTCTGGAAAACGTCTTAAAATGCAGTAATCTATTCAAATAATTCGTAAAAGCATTATTATTCATTTTTAAACAGGAAAAAAAACTTCGTGCAACTTATTTCAGGCTTCAGTCTTCTCGATAGTAGAATTTTAATTTCTTTTCAATTATTCTATTCGGTATCAGCCGTCGCATTCCAGATTATTTCCCCCAAGTATCCGGGCCTGTCAACCACGAAATTTTTTATGAATCATTGCATAAACCGGACAATTGATTTAAAATTTTCAATCATAAATCAACACCCTGGCAACTTGACAGTTCTGGCGAGTTTCGTGTGCCTGATTGAAATCCGCAGGTGTCGCTTGTGTACCGCTTGTTTACATACTTTTCGAGCCATGCGTATGGAAAGGGCAGATCATCAAATGTGGTGCAAATCATAAAATTCGAATGAATGAAAAAAAATTTCAACCGAAATTATTATTCTCATTGAATATTCTACATATTTATTTATTGTATAGGAACAGTTTTCCATAAACCGAGAAATGTTCTGCTATAATTTGAAAGTTTTGTTATACTAAAATTTTCATATGTATCGCAGTTTATAAAAATCATTCGATGATTGTTGTGGTAATGTTTTGTTTTACATTTATTTTGTACGATCGTCATCAATAGTTTTGGTGGAAGGGGTTCTTTTCCCAAAAATCTGCCGTATATCAGTGAATTATTTTGATCAGTCCAAAAGTTTTAAACGTAATAAAGGACATACAGATTTACGTCTGTGTGCCCTTTATTCGACTGAACTTTTGAAAACAGATTCACTTTACGTATAACTGAACTAATTTTCAATTCTGAACGTTTTTTCATTTGTTGAATCGGTTAAAAGAAAACATATTTCCATATGCGTCCTTCCGACATGTTAAGTCGCTTGATTTTCGATTTGACAGAACCAGAAAACCAGAAAAAACTGGCACACGCGATTTGTATGGGAAACGTCAAGTTGCCAGGGGGTTGATCATAATATACAATATCCAGAGCCATATCCAGGCAAAATCCAAGTTTAAGAACATATTTCGATTGATATCAACGGATTTCATATTCAAATAATGGTGTACTAGTGAGTTAATTCTTATTTTTTTTTTAACTATTCAAATATGGTTGTGATGAGGCACAAAAAATGTGCCTGTGTTGTAATTTTTCCCTTGTAAATTTAAACTATCCCGTGATAAGTCTACTCAATTTTGCTTTTAATCAATAATTTTATTTTTATCCTGTTAATTTTAGTTTAGTATAAAAACCTTTTTTTAAATATTTTTTTGTAAAGCATTAGTTTAATAAATTCTAGTTTAATTTTAGTTGTTTTTGTTAAATAAAATGGATCTCTTAAAAGGAAATCTGGCTGGGTTTCAAGATTCACACATATAATAGAAATTAAAATTTAATTTGAAATCCTGTTTCACATTTGGCACTCGGAACCTGGGAGTTTGGTTATTTCAATTGCTTTTGATTAAAATTTTTCATTTAAGGATAGTAATAACTATTAGAAATAAACCATTCGTTTGAATATTTTTTTTTATTATCTACATTTTTTTTCGGGGAGTTTTTTCGGCTTACAGTCTTGTTTTTAGCAAAAAGGAAGTATTAATTTACGTTTTCAACGTTTCGATCCTTATCGGATCTTTTTCAGGGACGAAAAGATGATCTTTTCGTGCCTGAAGAAGATCCAATAATGATTGAAACGTTGGAAACGTTAATCAATACGTCAAATTTTTCTACCACAAAAACAATTTATAATATACATAAATCACTTAAAAAAGATTATTACATATGTGTACAGATGTGAAAAAAAGATTCTTCAGTTTTCCTTTAGTTATTTGTTGCAAATTTGTTACTTTTTCCGTTTCTTTTCAAAATTAAATTAAATTAAAGAAGTTGAAATTCTAGAACAAATAAAAAAAAGTTCCAATACCTTCATACCTCAGAATCTGATTTTGATAATCTTAGTCTAGAATTAAATATACGACTAGAGTGTTGATTTTTTATTTGGAAATTGGAGATACAAATCCAGCATTTGCAATGAGGATTGAATTCCAGTATTTATGGAGAGTATTCGAAAAAAATGCTACACTTTGTTCTATGATTAACATTTGAATGCATGGATGAAAATTGATGAAATTTTAATTCAAGTTACATACCTAGTAATATAATGTATACGTGTACAAAATTTGTTGAGATTCTATCAAGTGATTTTTGAGATAGCGTCCAAAACTGAAGTTCATTGACAATTTTTTTGGGCAGGATCGAGAAAAATCCAGAATAGACCAAAGTTTACATGGTAAATCATTTCAGAAATCCTAAAGGACCGAATAGTGAGCTAAAATTTAATTGAACGTGAAAATTATTGATTCCATGAAGTGAGAGGAGTGTGAGAGTTTTTTTCAAGCTCAATCCGAAAATATGAATAAATAGAGGAAGTGATAAAAAAAAGTCAAATTTTTCTGACTGGTTCGTCAAGCTGACTTATGAACAGGCCTCACATCATTTCTACAAGGTTGGAAAGCTGCCACCCGGTAAAATAAACAAAATACAGTGGTCAAATTGCGCGCAAAGTATGTGGACTGCTTGTGGGGCAATATTTTGAGAAAAAAAAATCGCGACGGACAGCAACACAAATTCTTTAGCGAGCAGTTTGCCAACCAGAAACTTTTCGTTTGCAAGTCTCGCCTGTATTTCCCGGGGATAAACAAGTGGAAAAAATTGAAAAAAATTATGACTAGTACTTGAAGAGGCTAACGATCTGTGAAAACTGCAAATTACTCAGTCTTTCATAACGATTGACACGATGAATGACTTAAAATACAAAGAAGACTTCCTGCAAATGCGACCATTTTCTCTGCAAAGCACTTCAATGGGTCATTCAAAGTTTATGCTCTGTTTAAGTTGATCAAATTAGTTGGTGTTGTGCCGAAGGAGGTTAATCGAATAAACTTGTTATAACTTCTCACGCAACTAATGTATTATTTTGAATTGTAAAGTGACATTTATAACGAGAGATTCTTGAAGAGCTCATAAAGTGATAATTTTTAAACTACCAGATGTACAATTATGAACATTATCTTTTTATCAAAAATACAATAGATTCGAAAGTTTTTGTAAAAAAGATTTATAAGTTGCATAAAAAGATATTAAAACATGTATATTGAGAAAAAAATTTGTAAGATATTATTATTTTCCTCTAATTTCATATTTTTCAAAATTCTTCCGATTTTGTTCAATTTCAGGAAAGGACGAGAAGCAGTGCGCAGAAAATATTGAAGATTAATTTGTCACTGGCCACCCTCGTTCCCATCTGTTTCTCTTTCTCTCTCTCTCTCTGATTTTTGAAAATTTTTAAAATCACCCCACCTCTCCCAAAGAGCTAACTAAAGAACCGGGCCTGATAGATTGGTAAATACGTGAATTCATCATAGATGTCACCCTCGGTAGTCCGTTTGTGAAGTCTTTCACGAATAGCGAATTTGTAGAAGTGCTACGAGCGATGAGTCTCTCAAACTCTCCTCTAACTCAAGAGAGCAAACGAGGGCTAGTGCGCTCCACGGCATAGTTATTGACGAAACCCATTTCAGCAAAACCTCTCCTCTTTACTATTCGAGGCCTGAACGCTCCTCTAAAGACTCGAGAACCAACTCCTCCTCACGAACCTCTCCTTCTTACGACTCGTGCAACGACTTGAGAACTGATCTCTTCTCGTAATGACTCGAGGTTAACATGCATAGCCATTCTTTTGTTGTCTCAAGGCCAGATCACCCCCTTTGCGACTCAAGATCGGACATCTCTTCGTGAATACTTGGGGTGCACACAGATCTGTCCGATTGGCGACTCAAGGTTCGACCTCTTATCAGAATTTCAGGTGTGTCACATTTTTCCCGTCGCGTGTCCGTTTGGAACAGCTTATCCTAAGCTTAGAATATCAGTACACACGCGCGGTACTTTACGTAACGGCTCGGATGATTCCCGAAGAAGACATCATCCACACTGACTCAAATGGCAAATCCACTCTATTCCAAGATTGTGTCGCACATGGAGATTACTGTTGGAGGGCACACGACATCTTCGAAACAGCAAATTTCAGCTGGAGTAATGGTCGACAACCGCTTAAGTTTTGGTGCGCATGTCAAATACTGTTGTGAAAGTGCATCGAAAGTTTCATTGGCCTGGCCGATCTGTCATGTTCCAAAGTGTAGCAAGAGACGTCTCCTTGCGAGCATAGCACTGTCAAAACCATGATCCAGAGGAGCGGCCTGGATCTCCGCGAGATAGAGCGCAACAGTTCCAAATTACTGAGCACACATCGGCTGATAGCCATGCGAGTTTCTTGTGCATACAGGACCATATCAGCAGGTGCAGCTTTTGTCCTCGCGGGCATGATTCCCATCGACATAACTTTGGCGGAGGATATGGAGTGTTACAAAGTAAGAGCTTTTAGAGGAGTGCGTGAAATTCAAGGCGCAGCGTCAATTCTCAAGTGGCAGGAGCAATGGGACGCATCGAACAACGCAAGATGGACGCATAGGCTAATCCCGCGACTTTCAGACTGGGTAAATCGGAAGTCTACCTGACGCAGTTCCTTTCAGGTTATGGGTGCTTTGAGCAATACCTTCACCGGTTTAATCTTATCAGCTCGCCTTATTGCCCGGAATGCGTAGTTACGGAGGAACGGCAGAACACGTTATCTTTGTCTGCTCCAGCTTCATTTCAAGGCGTCAACAACTTCAAAATTTGAACGCTGAAAATATTGTGAGTGAAACGACGAACAGTCGTGGCGTACTGTTTAAGAAATCTCTTAGATCATGCGCGATTTAATAAGGATCAGGAGAGAGGACAAACGGAGAGAAAGAAATAGTCAATCAAGCTTTAGAAAGGTATTATTTCTCGTATGAAACCCCAATTCAAAAGCAACGCGATCTTGAGACGGGGTATAACCCTAATCTGGGCTCATAAGTGTGGAGAGGCTTGAGAGGTCACAAGTACTCAGCTACGATCTTTCCTGCAGCAAGAGGAAGCGGAGAAACCATCCGGGGTGATCGTGACGAGATTCTAGCTTGGTAGTTTCCGAATCGGCCATGCCTTGGTGATTAGAAGTCCTACGGGAGTTTTTAGTGTGGCGGGCGTGAGTTACTATGCAAGCGTTACCTAATCGGCACACGTTTCGGGGTCTTCTGTACCAGTCTGAAGTTGGCGGAAGAGAAGAAGGAGAAGGAAAAAGAGGAAAAATGAGATAGAGGAAAAACGGAACAAGGTGAGGCATATATGTGAGAGAGCCTATCCCTTGATGTAGTTTCATAGGGTGAAATTGCACATCAGGCATACGAAGACCTAGGTGGTTTAAGTGGGATAACCCACTCCCCCTCACGGAAGCAAACACACCCGGTTATGGATTGTTATGGATTGAAGTCAAACTTCCATCTTGTAAAAAAAACTTAGACTGGGGCCAGTCAGTCAGTCAGTCAGTCAGTCAGTCAGTCAGTCAGTCAGTCAGTCAGTCAGTCAGTCAGTCAGTCAGTCAGTCATTCAATCAGTCAGTCAGTCAGTCAGTCAGTCAGTCAGCGGCAGACCTGAACAGTCTGCACATTTGGCGACCGTGACAGGTGTTTGGTAATCGAATTGTGGTTTGTTAACAAAAACAACAATCGTCAAAGTTTTACAAGCTCAGATAAATTTACCAATTGTTGGAAAAATATTAGGGAGTTTCAAAATTATTAAATTCTGTTAAAAAGCGAAAGGTGAATTATGATTTTCTTTAAAAACACTTTCTACTTTATATTGAATCGGAACTTTTAAATTATGACTGGACGCTTGGATGTATTTAAAGCTTGTGCAAACTGTGCCATTATTTGGGAAAGATTAAAAGAAAACCCGGCACATTCTTCCAGGAAAACATTCTAAACATAGCCGTAATCGAAGTTATAAGTGAAAGCACCATTTCTTCCCTAGGAGGCATTACTTCTCACCAATCTTCCACTTGACATTCCGACGATTTTCGTCGCATCCTCCAAACAACCGAACCAAGGAATGTGAAATGTACTGGATTTTTCCGGCTACTAAACGAGTTTTCTGTGAGAGTGCTTCCAGCAATGAATATTCCTCGGCAAGGCTCATTTGAAATCAGGTCACAACCAACTTGACATCATCGTAGCCCATCGACACATTTTTTTTCTCCCCTTCGGCAGTTTATTCGCCACTGGCTTCCGGGACCGGATTATTTATTACTCGATCCGTTTCGTTTCGATTGAAATGGAATCTCTATAGGAATCATCTTTCTTTTACAGGGTCCGTCGAAAATGAACATGCCCCATGAAGGATTTTTCTCCAGGAAGTTTTAAGGGTAAGGTTCAAACTTGGGATGTTTCAACTAAATTGTTGCGTGTTTCGGTTCCAAACGGGCCCCTTGTATTTTATACGAAAATATGTTTGGAAAAATTCGAAGTCCAAAAGTTTATGATTTATACCAAAATTGGCGCCTTCTTGGGAAGATCAGCATTGCCACCTTCGACAACCCTCCAAGTCCTGTGTCACCCCCAAAACAGTTATATGGCAGTAATGATGCAAACATATTTTTCTGGTTCTTTCTTGTTACTCCTCCAAGCTTTCGGTAATTTTCCCCCGAATTCCGGAAATCAGCTATGAAGCTGAGCCACATCGAATTCCAGAGCTCTTCTGCTGCTGTCTCCGTATGTTACAGCGTCCTGGAGATGTCAACAACACCCATCCCAGACAAAGACACACAAAACACAACATTACAGATATGAACGGAAGTAAGCTGGAAATCTAGCAGACGGTGATGAAGGGCTTTTCGGAGGCTCATTTTCCAATTCGACATGTGTTTGCTACGACATTATTGCTTCTTTCAGCCGGAAAATCTCTCCCTTTCTTTCTAGAGATGTTATGTTTCCGTTCGAGCTTCTGTCAATATTGGTGGTTAATATTATTTTGTGACCGACTTCAGCTGTGGTTGTGATTGAGAATAATTAGGTGCTTGTTAGCGAGAGTGATTTAGTTGTTATCAAAAATCCGGATGATAAAGTGTTTAAGAAAACAGAAATGTTGCTTCAGATTCCAAATCGATGATTCACAATCGATTCTGGATTCTAAAAGCAATTCAGAGTGAATATTTCAGATTTGAATCTCAGAGTGTGCATTAAGGTAGAATCAAATTTCAGATTCAGATTTCAGATTCATATTTCAGATTCAGATTTCAGATTCAGATTTCAGATTCAGATTTCAGATTCAGATTTCAGATTCAGATTTCAGATTCAGATTTCAGATTCAGATTTCAGATTCAGATTTCAGATTCAGATTTCAGATTCAGATTTCAGATTCAGATTTCAGATTCAGATTTCAGATTCAGATTTCAGATTCAGATTTCAGATTCAGATTTCAGATTCTGATTTCAGATTCAGTTTTCAGATTCAGATTTCAGATTCAGATTTCAGATTCAGATTTCAGATTCAGATTTCAGATTCAGATTTCAGATTCAGATTTCAGATTCAGATAACAGATTCAGATTTCAGATTCAGTATTCAAATTTCAGATTTCATATTCAGTATTCAAATTTCAGATTCAGATTTCAGATTCAGATTTCAGATTCAGATTTCAGATTCAGATTTCAGATTCAGATTTCAGATTCAGATTTCAGATTCAGATTTCAGATTTCAGATTCAGATTTCAGATTTCAGATTCAGATTCAGATTTCAGATTCAGATTTCAGATTCAGATTTCAGATTCAGATTTCAGATTCAGATTTCAGATTCAGATTTCAGATTCAGATTTCAGATTCAGATTTCAGATTCAGATTTCAGATTCAGATTTCAGATTCAGATTTCAGATTCAGATTTCAGATTCAGATTTCAGATTCAGATTTCAGATTCAGATTTCAGATTCAGATTTCAGATTCAGATTTCAGATTCAGATTTCAGATTCAGATTTCAGATTCAGATTTCAGATTCAGATTTCAGATTTCAGATTAAGATTTCAGATTCAGATTTCAGATTCAGATTTCAGATTCAGATTTCAGATTTCAGATTCAGATTTCAGATTCAGATTTCAGATTCAGATTTCAGATTCAGATTTCAGATTCAGATTCAGATTTCAGATTCAGATTTCAGATTCAGATTTCAGATTCAGATTTCAGATTCAGATTTCAGATTCAGATTTCAGATTCAGATTTAAGATTCAGATTTCAGATTCAGATTTCAGATTCAGATTTCAGATTCAGATTTCGGATTCAGATTTCAGATTCAGATTTCAGATTCAGATTTCAGATTCAGATTTCAGATTCAGATTTCAGATTCAGATTTCAGATTCAGATTTCAGATTCAGATTTCAGATTCAGATTTCAGATTTCAGATTTCAGATTTCAGATTTCAGATTCAGATTTCAGATTCAGATTTCAGATTCAGATTTCAGATTCATATTTTAGATTCAGATTTCAGATTCAGATTTCAGATTCAGATTTCAGATTCAGATTTCAGATTCAGATTTCAGATTCAGATTTCAGATTCAGATTTCAGATTCAGATTTCAGATTCAGATTTCAGATTCAGATTTCAGATTCAGATTTCAGATTCAGATTTCAGATTCAGATTTCAGATTCAGATTTCAGATTCAGATTTCAGATTCAGATTTCAGATTCAGATTTCAGATTCAGATTTCAGATTCAGATTTCAGATTCAGATTTCAGATTCAGATTTCAGATTCAGATTTCAGATTCAGATTTCAGATTCAGATTTCAGATTCAGATTTCAGATTCAGATTCCAGATTCAGATTTCAGATTTAGATTTCAGATTCAGATTTCAGATTCAGATTTCAGATTCAGATTTCAGATTCAGATTTCAGATTCAGATTTCAGATTCAGATTTCAGATTCAGATTTCAGATTCAGATTTCAGATTCAGATTTCAGATTCAGATTTCAGATTCAGATTTCAGATTCAGATTTCAGATTCAGATTTCAGATTCAGATTTCAGATTCAGATTTCAGATTCAGATTTCAGATTCAGATTTCAGATTCAGATTTCAGATTCAGATTTCAGATTCAGATTTCAGATTCAGATTTCAGATTCAGATTTCAGTTTCAGATTTCAGATTCAGATAACAGATTCAGATTTCAGATTCAGTATTCAAATTTCAGATTTCAGATTCAGTATTCAAATTTCAGATTCAGATTTCAGATTCAGATTTCAGATTCAGATTTCAGTTTCAGATTTCAGATTCAGATTTCAGATTCAGATTTCAGATTCAGATTTCAGATTCAGATTTCAGATTCAGATTTCAGATTCAGATTTTAGATTCAGATTTCAGATTCAGATTTCAGATTCAGATTTCAGATTCAGATTTCAGATTCAGATTTCAGATTCAGATTTCAGATTCAGATTTCTGATTCAGATTTCAGATTCAGATTTCAGATTCAGATTTCAGATTCAGATTTCAGATTCAGATTTCAGATTCAGATTTCAGATTCAGATTTCAGATTCAGATTTCAGATTCAGATTTCAGATTCAGATTTCAGATTCAGATTTCAGATTCAGATTTCAGATTCAGATTTCAGATTCAGATTTCAGATTCAGATTTCAGATTCAGATTTCAGATTCAGATTTCAGATTCAGATTTCAGATTCAGATTTCAGATTCAGATTTCAGATTCAGATTTCAGATTCAGATTTCAGATTCAGATTTCAGATTCAGATTTCAGATTCAGATTTCAGATTCAGATTTCAGATTCAGATTTCAGATTCAAATTTCAGATTCAGATTTCAGATTCAGATTTCAGATTCAGATTTCAGATTCAGATTTCAGATTCAGATTTCAGATTCAGATTTCAGATTCAGATTTCAGATTCAGATTTCAGATTCAGATTTCAGATTCAGATTTCAGATTCAGATTTCAGATTCAGATTCCAGATTTAGATTTCAGATTCAGATTTCAGATTCAGATTTCAGATTCAGATTTCAGATTCAGATTTCAGATTCAGATTTCAGATTCAGATTTCAGATTCAGATTTCAGATTCAGATTTCAGATTCAGATTTCAGATTCAGATTTCAGATTCAGATTTCAGATTCAGATTTCAGATTCAGATTTCAGATTCAGATTTCAGATTCAGATTTCAGATTCAGATTTCAGATTCAGATTTCAGATTCAGATTTCAGATTCAGATTTCAGATTCAGATTTCAGATTCAGATTTCAGATTCAGATTTCAGATTCAGATTTCAGATTCAGATTTTTGATTTTAAATTCAGAATTCGTCTTAAGGATTCGGCTTCAGCATTAGGACACATTCGTCACATTCGATTCTGGATTCCAAAAGCAATTCAGAATGAATATTTCAGATTCGAATCTCAGAGTGTGCATTAAGGTAGAATAAGATTTCAGATTCAGATTTCAGATTCAGATTTCAGATTCAGATTTCAGATTCAGATTTCAGATTCAGATTTCAGATTCAGATTTCAGATTCAGATTTCAGATTCAGATTTCAGATTCAGATTTCAGATTCAGATTTCAGATTCAAATTTCAGATTCAGATTTCAGATTCAGATTTCAGATTCAGATTTCAGATTCAGATTTCAGATTCAGATTTCAGATTCAGATTTCAGATTCAGATTTCAGATTCAGATTTCAGATTCAGATTTCAGATTAAGATTTCAGATTCAGATTTCAGATTCAAATTTCAGATTCAGATTTCAGATTCAGATTTCAGATTCAGATTTCAGATTCAGATTTCAGATTCAGATTTCAGATTCAGATTTCAGATTCAGATTTCAGATTCAGATTTCAGATTCAGATTTCAGATTCAGATTTCAGATTCAGATTTCAGATTCAGATTTCAGATTCAGATTTCAGATTCAGATTTCAGATTCAGATTTCAGATTCAGATTTCAGATTCAGATTCCAGATTCAGATTTCAGATTTAGATTTCAGATTCAGATTTCAGATTCAGATTTCAGATTCAGATTTCAGATTCAGATTTCAGATTCAGATTTCAGATTCAGATTTCAGATTCAGATTTCAGATTCAGATTTCAGATTCAGATTTCAGATTCAGATTTCAGATTCAGATTTCAGATTCAGATTTCAGATTCAGATTTCAGATTCAGATTTCAGATTCAGATTTCAGATTCAGATTTCAGATTCAGATTTCAGATTCAGATTTCAGATTCAGATTTCAGATTCAGATTTCAGTTTCAGATTTCAGATTCAGATAACAGATTCAGATTTCAGATTCAGTATTCAAATTTCAGATTTCAGATTCAGTATTCAAATTTCAGATTCAGATTTCAGATTCAGATTTCAGATTCAGATTTCAGATTCAGATTTCAGATTCAGATTTCAGTTTCAGATTTCAGATTCAGATTTCAGATTCAGATTTCAGATTCAGATTTCAGATTCAGATTTCAGATTCAGATTTCAGATTCAGATTTCAGATTCAGATTTTAGATTCAGATTTCAGATTCAGATTTCAGATTCAGATTTCAGATTCAGATTTCAGATTCAGATTTCAGATTCAGATTTCAGATTCAGATTTCAGATTCAGATTTCAGATTCAGATTTCAGATTCAGATTTCAGATTCAGATTTCAGATTCAGATTTCAGATTCAGATTTCAGATTCAGATTTCAGATTCAGATTTCAGATTCAGATTTCAGATTCAGATTTCAGATTCAGATTTCAGATTCAGATTTCAGATTCAGATTTCAGATTCAGATTTCAGATTCAGATTTCAGATTCAGATTTCAGATTCAGATTTCAGATTCAGATTTCAGATTCAGATTTCAGATTCAGATTTCAGATTCAGATTTCAGATTCAGATTTCAGATTCAGATTTCAGATTCAGATTTCAGATTCAAATTTCAGATTCAGATTTCAGATTCAGATTTCAGATTCAGATTTCAGATTCAGATTTCAGATTCAGATTTCAGATTCAGATTTCAGATTCAGATTTCAGATTCAGATTTCAGATTCAGATTCCAGATTCAGATTTCAGATTTAGATTTCAGATTCAGATTTCAGATTCAGATTTCAGATTCAGATTTCAGATTCAGATTTCAGATTCAGATTTCAGATTCAGATTTCAGATTCAGATTTCAGATTCAGATTTCAGATTCAGATTTCAGATTCAGATTTCAGATTCAGATTTCAGATTCAGATTTCAGATTCAGATTTCAGATTCAGATTTCAGATTCAGATTTCAGATTCAGATTTCAGATTCAGATTTCAGATTCAGATTTCAGATTCAGATTTCAGATTCAGATTTCAGATTCAGATTTCAGATTCAGATTTCAGATTCAGATTTCAGATTCAGATTTCAGATTCAGATTTCAGATTCAGATTTCAGATTCAGATTTCAGATTCAGATTTCAGATTCAGATTTCAGATTCAGATTTTTGATTTTAAATTCAGAATTC
This sequence comes from Uranotaenia lowii, assembly GCF_029784155.1. Taxonomy (NCBI): domain Eukaryota; kingdom Metazoa; phylum Arthropoda; class Insecta; order Diptera; family Culicidae; genus Uranotaenia; species Uranotaenia lowii. The sequence goes on along the minus strand of NC_073691.1, from coordinate 161,239,583 downwards.
GTCTTAAGGATTCGGCTTCAGCATTAGGACACATTCGTCACATTCGATTCTGGATTCCAAAAGCAATTCAGAATGAATATTTCAGATTCGAATCTCAGAGTGTGCATTAAGGTAGAATAAGATTTCAGATTCAGATTTCAGATTCAGATTTCAGATTCAGATTTCAGATTCAGATTTCAGATTCAGATTTCAGATTCAGATTTCAGATTCAGATTTCAGATTCAGATTTCAGATTCAGATTTCAGATTCAGATTTCAGATTCAGATTTCAGATTCAGATTTCAGATTCAAATTTCAGATTCAGATTTCAGATTCAGATTTCAGATTCAGATTTCAGATTCAGATTTCAGATTCAGATTTCAGATTCAGATTTCAGATTCAGATTTCAGATTCAGATTTCAGATTCAGATTTCAGATTAAGATTTCAGATTCAGATTTCAGATTCAGATTTCAGATTCAAATTTCAGATTCAGATTTCAGATTCAGATTTCAGATTCAGATTTCAGATTCAGATTTCAGATTCAGATTTCAGATTCAGATTTCAGATTCAGATTTCAGATTCAGATTTCAGATTCAGATTTCAGATTCAGATTTCAGATTCAGATTTCAGATTCAGATTTCAGATTCAGATTTCAGATTCAGATTTCAGATTCAGATTTCAGATTCAGATTTCAGATTCAGATTTCAGATTCAGATTTCAGATTCAGATTTCAGATTCAGATTTCAGATTCAGATTTCAGATTCAGATTTCAGATTCAAATTTCAGATTCAGATTTCAGATTCAGATTTCAGATTCAGATTTCAGATTCAGATTTCAGATTCAGATTTCAGATTCAGATTTCAGATTCAGATTTCAGATTCAGATTTCAGATTCAGATTTCAGATTCAGATTCAGATTTCAGATTCAGATTTCAGATTCAGATTTCAGATTCAAATTTCAGATTCAGATTTCAGATTCAGATTTCAGATTCAGATTTCAGATTCAGATTTCAGATTCAGATTTCAGATTCAGATTTCAGATTCAGATTTCAGATTCAGATTTCAGATTCAGATTTCAGATTAAGATTTCAGATTCAGATTTCAGATTCAGATTTCAGATTCAGATTTCAGATTCAGATTTCAGATTCAGATTTCAGATTCAGATTTCAGATTCAGATTTCAGATTCAGATTTCAGTTTCAGATTTCAGATTTTAAGATTCAGATTTCAGATTCAGATTTCAGATTTCAGATTTCAGATTCAGATTCAGATTTCCGATTCAGATTTTAAGATTCAGATTTCAGATTCCGATTCAGATTTCAGATTCAGATTTCAGATTCAGATTTCAGATTTCAGATTTCAGATTTTAGATTTCAGATTTCAGATTTCAGATTTCAGATTTCAGATTTCAGATTTCAGATTTCAGATTTCAGGTTTCAGATTTCAGATTTCAGATTTCAGATTTCAGATTTCAGATTTCAGATTTCAGATTCAGATTTCAGATTCAGATTTCAGATTCAGATTTCAGATTCAGATTTCAGATTCAGATTTCAGATTCAGATTTCAGATTCAGATTTCAGATTCAGATTTCAGATTCAGATTTCAGATTCAGATTTCAGATTCAGATTTCAGATTCAGATTTCAGATTCAGATTTCAGATTCAGATTTCAGATTCAGATTTCAGATTCTGTTTACAGATTTTAGATTCAGATTTCAAATTCAGATTTCAGATTCAGATTTCAGATTAAGATTTCAGATTCAGATTCAGCTTTCAGATTCACATTTCAGATTCAGATTTCAGATTTTAAATTCAGAATTCGGCTTAAGGATATATATGTTAGTCTTAAAGCTATTTTGAATCCATTTCAATTACGTTTCGTTTGAAAATTGTTAGACATGTTGAAATCTTGGTTAAAACGTAGAAAAAAATCAGTTTTTTTACAACTAAGCTTCTCTGAACAAAACCGACGGAAAAACATTCAATTTGTGTACTTCTTCGAAATCACATTATTTCATTGAACGGCTCCAATAGCAGCAATTGACCCAAAAAAAAATAAAGATAAATCACTCGAAAATCATGAGTTTTACCAGGAAAAAAAACCATCAACATTGGCAGAAAAAATGTCCCGAACCACAAGTAACAAGGCCACGTAAATCCCAACTTTCCTGCTAGGAAAGTACATACGCGGAGATCCACTTTAACGACGGCGACAACGACGATATTAGAGCAAGTTGAAGTTTTCCCATCGGATGGTGGAGCTCTAGAACTTTTTCCTCCGGCAATGACGAACGCCTGAAAGAAAGTCGAAGCGCAAAGAATTGGCGCCCCCATGAAAATCGGCGAGCCCGGTGATACCCATCCATCAATGATATTCTGGTTCTTTTTAGTTGAAGCCAACCGACGAGGATCTTTTTCCGTATCTGGTACAAGAATAGGAATATTTTACTTCATTTTTTTTTCGCTTCGTTTTCCGCAAATCAGTGCTGGTAGTTTATTTGCTGAACAGGAAGGACCTCCGGTTCGCGATGATTCGACTCATTTGACATTTTTTGCTAGGAATGTTTGCAAGAAATTCTTTGAATGAGCTTGCAGTTTTTAGACCAATTTTATCTGGATAACTTGAAGTGGTTTCTGCCAACATTTTTTAAACTTAATTTTTTTTAGACTGCATTCTCGTTATTGTTTTAACATGTCTAAAAAATCTCTCACTTTTTTAATAAACGGTCTTCCAACACGATACTATGATAATTTTCACAATTAACTCCCAGCTAGGAGCAGCTAAAAATAAACATAGCTATTTTTAACGGTCGCCATGTTGAGTAACCGTGCTCGACATTCTCTGATTCCGTTAACCAATGTCTCATCTAAAAGAAAAATTAAATCGGACCAATTGGCAACCTGGCCAAACTTGTGTAAGGCTGCCCCGGCATCGATGTAAGGAAAAGCTCCTCGATTAACCGTCCCCGGAATGTGGTGTGATAATTTTTCAAAACTTTTTCCGTTCGTTTTTCCCGGGAGCTGTCCGCCCGCAGCTCTAGCTGGCTCGTTCGCTCGATGGGGGGTGTTGATTTTCGACATTTTACGGCATCATCGTCATCATTTCAAGAAGGTATAGACAATAGGGCTTCCCCGAACCTTTCCTAGAGAAGATGAGCGCTTCTTGAGGTTCGGAAGAGTGGCACAAAAAGTAGAATAAAGTTCTCGGTATTGCGCTCCAAGTACCATCATCCAACTACCGAGCAAGTTGACTGACGATGACAACGACGGCGAGGAACGGGGGCTTTTGGGGATGTCTTTTCGCTGTCAAAGTACCTCGAGATGATGTTCGACGTCTGAAGAGTGCATATAATCGTGCTGAGAAGATTGTGTGTAACGATGTCGTTAATTTATTGAAAGTTCTGTTTAAACAGATGCTGCTACTGTTGCTGCTTTGGCTGGAAACAGTTTGCTGACAGATTCAATAAGTTGTGGTTTTATGGATGATGCTTCTGGTTGAAGCAGTTGGTTTATAGGATTTTCGTTAAGTAAACAAATCGTGGCGAATTTGTCTACCGACGGAAAGTGAGAAAAAAAAACAAAATAGTGAGGATTTGTGATGCTGTTTTTATATTTGTACTTAGAACTAGCTGGCCCGGTGTGCTTTGATACACCTTGTGATACAAATTGTTGAAAATTTCAAAAATTATTTAATTTGTGCTTAAAAACTGTTTTAAAGTCCCTCCCCCTCTTCTGTTTCCCAAATAAATTGGAATGAAAGATGGGAAGGCGCAAAACCCTCTTGGGAACATTTCGTTCACCTGAATACTCTTGAATGCCAAATTTGATTTCTTTCACTCCATTAGTTATCGAGTTATGAGAAAAAAATGTATGGGGAGCTCCTCCAATGGAAATAGGGAGAGGTCTAAGACAATCATACTCAGAATCTTCTCCCATATCTAAATATCCTCCCATGCCAAAATATGGCTCGATTTACCCGACTAATTCTTGAGCTGTTTAAAAATTTGTATGGGAGCCCCATGCCCCCATTCAATCTCCCCACATGAATGAGGGAGGAGTCTCGAACTATATTGGAAATGTTTGATCGAATCGTATACCATTTCAAGCTGAATTTAGTCAAAATTGCTTTAGTAGTTCTCGAGTTATTCAAACATGTTTCATTTTTTTTATAGCCAACCCAACCTGGAGCAGAGGATTTCGGCCTCAAAAGCACCCACTTGCCAAGTTTTATGCTAATCAGCTCAGCGACTTTCAAGTCAGATGGACATAAAAAATGCAGCAATTTTGAACTTAATGAAGGTTTAATAATGATTAGAAAGTGGAATAAGAGAGTGATTTTGTATATATGCCCCCACTATGATTGTAAACAACAGGTAATATAGAAAAAATATGATATTTATAACTAAAGCTTCGAATCGAAGCCATATCATAAAGAAAGAATTGAAGATTTCAAAACAGATTTCATATTTTTTTTCTTATGGATGATGAATTGATTCCATAATATGAAGGCTGAATTTGACCGAATTTGACAGGTCATTTGTTCGTTTGGAATGACACTGACAACTCATCGCTATTCCAATTTTCTTCATCATTTTTAAGTTGTGTTTTATCATTTTCAGGCTTTTGTTTGAATTTGTTTTTTAACTTTTAGAATTTTTCATGTTTTTGTCATTTTTGAGTACTTTATGATGCAAACTAAAAGGTAATGTTGTTTCTAAAAACCGTTCGATTTTGGCACATGTGCCAAAATCGGATGTTGCCAAAATCGAATGTTGCCAAAATCGAATGTTACCAAAAACGAACGGGGTCTGTAAATGAAAAAAAAAATGTTCAAAGAAAATTTGTCCATGTTTTGAAAATATTCACCCATAAAATGTGTATCGATTAATTTCTAATGAGGTTTTATTGTTGATCAATATATGCCCAGATGTTAAGGATCTCAATTCTAACAATATTTAAATTTTCGAATCAAATGATTTTTAATTTAACCGCCTTGGATAAAAAAAAACTGCTCAACTTTGCTTAACATTTTTGCGAACCAACAGTTAAGAAAAATGATATTTATTTATTTTGTTGCTTATTATACCCAAGAAGTATCACCACTTTTCTATACTAGATAACGGATAGAAGTTGTGGAGTTGTGATTCATAGTATATTAAAATTTTAAAGATGGGATTTTCGGCGATTTAAGATCAAAACATGAAGTTGTTCTTATCTTGTGTTACATTTAGTTATTTTGCATTACAAACGATTGTATGATTAGAGCAATTCAGGCAGCTTATTTATTAAAATACCCATCCCATGCGTAAAACAACATAAGCGTGCAAGAATTTATTCAAAAATGGAAGTCAGTTGATAACCGTATAGTAACCAAGAACCCATTTGAACGAAGAAAGATTCTAAGCGTGCAATAAGCCGCAAACGTCAATGCAATTTGACGGAAAGAAAAGAAAAGTATGGGCGATGGAATCGAAAAGTTATTTTTTCTCTCCTTAAGAAAAACCCGTAAGGTCTGTCAAAAGTTGGGTGAAAATTTAGCTGCATCCCACTTGCACTAAGGCAAAACCATCACCCAAATTCGGCAGCGCTTCCATCGCCTATTGCACGTGAAGAAGGCCGCACAAATTTAGCGTACCAGGAAAGCCCTAAAAAGTAAGAGTGCCGGACAAAAAGGAAGTCACTTCGTATTGCTTGAGGTAGGTGGTCCAGAACACGTGTTCCAGGAAAAGGGCATCCTAGGCTGAAAATCCCGAACGGAGAAAATTCGCCAGAGGAAGAGATTGTTCCGGAGGAAATGAGCGTAAGTCCGATTGACAATCAAGTGTGGCCAACCTTAACCAGAAAACTTTTCCTATCCTCCAGGCAACCACGGACAAGATCCCGTGCAGGAAAAAAAGCGACGCTGGAAGAAAGTGAAGTCAATTCCGAAGGGAAAGGGTCGCAGAAGGCGTAAGTGCGGACGACTTCTGGTTTCTCCATTTGTTGAAGGTCAACAAGCTTCCGGTTTCCCCATCCGGCAGAGGTCAAAAAGCTTCCGGTTTCCCCATCCGGCGGAGGCACAAGAAACTTCCAGCATACGATAAAGCAGGCACAGTGGACACGGCGGGCCGTGTAATATTCTCGACAGCTCTAGAAGCGAGCACCGTTGGGTCAAACGACGACAGAACAACACCAACAGCAGTCGTGATCGATTTCCGGTTCTGGTGTCGGTGTCAGCAACCATCGCAAGAGGCAAAAGCCGCGTGTACTGCGTGCTGGTTTCGGTGTCAGCTACGACCGCAGGAGGCGAAAGCCGCTTGTACTGCGTTCAGAAGCAGGTGGCCAGGATGACCGCAGAAAGCGAAAGCCGTGTGTGCTGCGCTCGGCAACAATCGCCTCAATCAGGAAAGACATCGGTCGGCGCGACAGAATCGTGCTACTGGTTCGGCAGCCTGGGCTGCATCACAACAGCTGCAAAAGCACTAAGGGAAGGAATTGCATCGGGGGGAAGAATCATCTGCCGCATCCTTACGGTGGTTCCAGTGGCTGGATTCTCGGATGTCTGGATGCGTTGGTCAAATCCATCCGCCACGCCAAGGAGCTAGTAACTACGGGGGAGTTCAGCGGCAGATAGCAGGAGAATGCAAGCCGTAAGTCGATCAAACCATGTACCCGCAAAATTAAAATTAAATTGTTGTAGCCGGGAAGGTGGGAGATAAATGTTGCCTAACATGAAAGTTTAACTGCAATTCTTGACTTTATTTTGTGGCCTCGTCCACGATGACGCTTTATAACACTTGTGCTATGTTTTTCTTGTTATATTTTTTGTATGTTCATAATTATAAGGCCAGGTTTAAAAATTCAATGCTTACAATTGATCCCGGAAGAAAAATAAACGGGTCAAAATTCTACATTAAAGAGGAAAATTTGCATTTTTAGGTCGTAAGCAAGTTTTAGGTGAGATAAAACGCAATAAACTTCCTGTTAAGTTCCATGTACTTGTTATGGAAATATAACTTGAATGTGGATACAAATTTAAAAAAGCTTATACATCTGCAACGAGCAAACATCAACATTAATCTTTCCACTATTCTTGTATCATTAAATAAAATAAAAGCGATTCTCACTTACGCCAAATTAGTTTCAACATAAATCCATCGGTTGGTACTGTTAGTGTCTTATTTCAAATGAACTATGCTGAATGAATCTGTGATATTTAAGAATTTTGTTGCTCAACTTACTTACTAATAAAAATTAGAAATTAAAACTGTTTTACAAATAATTGTTTTTATCATTGTACGTAAACCAAAAAAAAAAGTGATGAAAATTCATTCTTTCGGCATCCTTGATCAACACTTTTTGCGATTGCCCAACAGAGGTGTCAGGTGGCCGGATCAAATACAGTATTTGATTTATTTTTTAGGATATCACTGATTGCATTAACAGGTGATGTAGACGCCTTGATATATACACCAAAAGTGAGCATCCTCTTGGCTGGACTGGCAATTCATATCGAAAAACACCATTTAAATATCGTCTGAACTGAAGGTTGCCATCGGTTAAATGAATTCAACTATTTTATTGCAGATTTGTTCGATGTTCTCATAACTTAACTACAAATTTGATCCTTATTGAGATTTTTTTCAAATCAGGGCAATTCAAGTCATATTGATGAACATTTTTCAAAAATCAGAACAATTCGAGAGTTGTTTAAAACGGTCTTCGAAAATCAGCACAAATCCTAAAAATCAGTACACTTCGCATCTTTAATCAAAGCTCCGAAAGTATTCACAGTGTATTACTTCCATTTCTGTCACCAGATAGCGCTATTCGTGTCTCCCGTTTTTTCGATAAGTGGTGTATATCGGTGATTGTACAGTTGCGTTCAAAAAAGAATGAAATCGCGTGAAGCTGCGCATCCACTTTCAACTTTGACAAGCTGCCATTTCTCTCTAGGTTGATATTTTTTCACGAAAATTTCACACAATCTAGTTCAACTATCCAACTAACAATCTACGAAGTTTGAAGTTGTTACAATGACGGGAAACAAAGATAGAGCTATTTCCGTAAAAAAGAGAAATTTGGAATTGCTTTACTAAACTTGCTGTATCTTCGACAATTTTCATTGAAAAGTCTTGAAATTTGGTCCAAAGATGTGAAAATGTTTGATCTAATATCAGGCCAAGTTTCGTTAAAACCAACGAACGTGATCAAAAATGGTGCCGGGTAGAAAACCAGGTTCATTATCGTCCAACATACGATTTCATTTTTTTTGGACGGATGTTTGTATGGAAAACATCGTAATCCATGTATTCTTGGTTTTTTCTTTAATAAAATCAAAATTTATTACAAAGAAGGTTGTAGATTGATAGAAACTTCATTCCTGCTTTGTTTAGAAATAGATATTGTTCCAAAAGAGCTGGTATTGAAACACAAGAGCGAATAGAATACTCGCTTTTATTGTGTATCAAATTTGTTTATCGGAATAATTGGGATTGGGCCTGCTAAAAAGAATAAGCCTGCTCTTTACTCTTACATAGATTTCCATAAGAATGACAGCTAATCGGAGTGAAATTGGAGTGAAGGCTATTTCTCTCTCTGTTTAACACAAGAGAAATCGTATACCGGGACTGCGAGCGCGCCCATCGCCCATTAGCAGGTCATTTCTGAAACTCTGTTCTTCTTATTTTGAACTCTGTTGGAACATTTTCTCTTCCAAAGCAAAGCACGAATGAAGTTTTTATCAATTTACAACATTCTTTGTGATAAATTATGATTTTTTTTAAGAAAAAACCAAGAATACATGGATTACTATGTTTTCCATACAAACATCCGTCCAAAAAAGAATGAAATCGTATGTTGGGCGATAATGAACCTGATTTTCTACTCGGCATCATTTTTGATCACGTTCATCGATTTTGACGAAACTTGGCCTGATATTAGATCAAACATTTTCACATCTTTGGACCAAATTTCAAGATTTTTCAATGAAAATTGTCGAAGATACAGCAAGTTTAGTAAAGCAATTCCAAAATTATCTTTTTTACGGAAATAGCTCTAACTTTGTTTCCCTTCATTGTAAAGACCAAAGACTTCAAATTTTGTAGAGTGTTAGTTGAATAATTGAACTAGATTGTGTGAAATTATCATGAAAAAATATCAAGCGAGAGAGAAATGGCAACTTGTCGAAGTTGGAAGTGGGTGCGCAGCTTCACGCGATTTCATTCTTTTTTGAACGCAACTGTATATCTGCTTGGAGTTTCCAAAACGTTCTTGCTCGTAAATCTTTGTAAAGGCGCATTAATTTTATGAATATTAGTAAATCGCAGTGCAGCTGACAGTTGCACAACTTCTTTTTTTTAAGACACAATACGACAGATTTTGAACTTTGCCAGCCGAGAGAAAGTTTGCCCTCCTGGCACCCATCCTTTCCATCCTCTTGCTGATCGGTGTCCACCAATCTGCCACGTGAAGCCCGTCGTACACTAGAGATCCACCCGTCGATTGCTCAAAATTTAGACTCGACAAAACATTTGGTCCTTCGAACCAGACCCCGGACTTGCGTTTCGCATAACTTAAAACGCAAATCGAACATATCGCTGACGGATTCCCTAAGCGGAGGCAACAGTTGTGAGCATTGCACGTAAACATGTGCATGAGTACCCGCATAATTAAAAACAGTTGGGGATATAGTACTAACTATTAACTTAATATATTGGTAGCAGTACCAGTATGAAATATCTTCCAAGTATCATTTCATTATACATGTTCAAAATTTTATTACCTCAATAAATTATGACAGGATCGTATCAGTGACAGTGACAATATGATATATGATTTAGTAAGTATAGTATAATAAGAGAATAAAAATTTGCAACCTTTGAATATTGTCTCTGGACCTTATCCAGGACTCTAACAGTGTACGACAAAGTTTCCTTATATTTTCTTAGCATTAGACATTAAATTAAAAAAAAAACAACATTGACAACATTGTATGAGTTAGACAAGTCGTTATCATTTCACCTCTTGCGGATAATAACTAATATTGTTATTTTAAGATGTAGTTGTGAGCTTATGCATTTTTTCGCTCTTGGGTTCAGCATCTGCTAATTTTCACTTCACTTCGTTAAAATTTGTGTCGGCAACCCCACGCCAGGTTCGGAACTGAAAACTGTGTTCAAAATGGCTCCGAAAAAAAAGAATCACGCTGAGAAAAACACACAGAACGCGAAAAGTAAGTAAAACTATATTATATTATCGATAAAAACTAGTGAGATTAAATAAAACTAATGAAATTACAGAAACAAAGATCTCTGCTGAGCGGAGAGCGGAAAAAAAATCTACTGAAAGGCTGAACAATGCAGATCTGCACAAATAGGTAAGATTGTATAATCCATGTATAATATCAGAAATAAAAAATAAAAATCTCAACATTTAAATTTTTTAATTTTATTTTATTTTTTGTGGGAAAGAATTGGAACTATATTGGTTATGGTACAGGGAAGCTCTTTTTAAAAATATTTTACAATATGCGGAACGTATGATTGAGCGTTATTTTTACTACAAACTACTATAAGCAAACTATATCCATTGAAGTTGATGAAATCTATGATTTTGTATTCCAACGTAGCTAGAACATTCAGGTAGATTGTTTTGCTCGCCAAAAGTGGATGATATTTTAACCGTATCCAATAATGTAGCATGAAATATTTGTTCGAAAAAATCGCTCTTTTTGAATGGTAAACATGCTTAACAGCCCTTTCCCCATATGGTACTTTAACAGATAATCATAATACAGATTGTTAATATGGTCTGTGTTATTGTACATATACTGTTCACTTTACAATAAACGATAACGTTTAGAGACAATATAGAATATTCTCTATATATTGTAATTGATTATGCGGGTAGCCAACGTCACCTCATCCGAAAAATCGGGATACCCAAGCGTAGCCAGGTGCCGGTGATAGGAAACAAAGGAACGCTGCACGTCAAAATCGCGGTCATACTTAGTTACAGTGCTCGGTTTGTGATGTCAGTGTTTGTTGGAATTTTGTCAGTGGTTGATCGCTACGAAAGTTCTCAGTAGCAGCGAGCGATTCCCGGCAAACGCTAATTTCACTCCGCTTTCACCTCAGTCTCCTTCGTTCGAAACTGGCAATCGTCAATTTCATTTCAAAACGGAATTCGAGCATATTCGAGCAATGAAAGTTTCATTGCGTATACTGGCATACCTCCGAAAACAAAGCCGGCTGATGCCGGCTGGAAAACAACAATATACACCAACAATTTTCTGGCGCCCAAGGAAGACACCAACAATTGCTTAAAGATGCACACGGTGCCGGGCCGACACGGCCGGACGCATCCACAAAAAATATCAACAATTGCTTGAAGACGCACAAGGTGCCAGGCCGACACGGCCGGTAGACGCATCAACGAGAGTGCCGCGCCGAGAGAGCGAGGAGGCTGCTCTCGCTGAAAGCAAGAATATGCGCGACGCGCCTAGCAAGTTCTAGGCGTTTCCATCTGGCGCAAGGACGTGGTCCTGTGCTTTCGTGACAGCCTATTTAACCACGAGCTCGCGCGACTCTACGGCGAACCCAGTATCCAGGAGGTGGTGAAGGCGGGCCGGATATGCTGGGCAGGACATGTTGCGAGAAAATCACGGACGACTGGCCTGCAAAACAGGTGTTCGCTGTAAATCCAGTAGGAACGAGACGAGGAGAGACGCAATGAGCGAGGTGGTAAGACCAAGTGGAGCGTGATATGGCGTACTTATGTGGGATGGCCCGGAAAAATCATGTAAATAATGCATAAATATACATAAATAAAACAAAACAGTCCAAAAATAGACTAGTTGCCATGTTCTTAAAATTAGTGAAATCGTGACACAACGAACGAACCATCTATCGTTGCCATGATTAAATATGCGTCTTCCTCTATTAACTGTCCGTTATGCCACTACTTGCCGGCCCGAATACGTCCAAGAGAAATTTTGGAATGCTTTAACACATTTTTTCTGAAAAAAACAGGGGAGTTATATCAGTGGAAAAAGGACTATTGTTTTTTCCACATATGGATTGAAATGCAGCACATGATCTTCGAAAAAAGAAAAGTGTTGGAATCTTGATTAGATCGCCTAGAAATCCCTTGGAAAAAAATACGCCCAGGAAAAATGCCAGCTGACCATTTTCAACCCCATTAGTACCGGTCCTTCCGCTCGTTTGCTTTTCCAATTCACTCCATTGCGCCACACCGATTTCCCGAGCAGCAGCGGTAATTAAAGTTCAAAAAGCACGCTAAATTCCGCCCACACATGGGGATTCCTTGCTGGTACGTAAAACCTTCATCGCATTGCTGATGAAGCCATCGCCTGCCGCCGTCGTCCTGCTAAGCTTCTTTTACCCAAGTCAACCACTCGATTTGACGCGCTGGAAGGTTCCCGGAAGGTGTAAAGTCAGCAGCAAACATCGAACCAGGCTGCTCCACCCCAGCGAGTCTTCTGCCGCTGACATGCTGAGGTGAGGGCTCAACCGACGCAACGGGAAATTTTTTTCCGGGAAGGATTGCAATGATTTTTCTCTCCTTTTTTCCCTTCTTCATTCAAATTCCACCGGAGCGTAAAAATCTCATTGCAAACGGCGGGAAATTCTTGCTTCGGTTTTGTAACGGGACTCGTTTGCGTTCAGGGTTGACCCAAAATGATTTAAAATTTGGAATTAAAATATAATTTATTCATTTTTAACACTGATTTATTTTAGTCGGAACAATTTGAAAACAAACAGTATTTTAAATTTTTTGTCTTAATTACCAGAGTCATCACAATCTCGAAAAGAACTCAGCTAGATCCTTCCGAATCTGTGCATTTTCAGGCATGGACTGTTTAAACCACTCCCTCTTATTTATTTACTTACTTAGCCGGAAAATCTCAAATCCAAACTCATTAATGGTACAGAAAATCGTCTACACCCACTCCGTTTTATTTACCGAAACCGCAACAATTAAAAAAAATTAGCTAGTCTTCCGAATAGAGATGTACCGAATATTCGGTCGGCCGAATATTCGGCGCCGAATATCGTCAAAAAACCGTTAAGCCGAATATTCGGCTCACCGAATAGTTGAGCTAAGTATTCGGCCGAATAGGCCGAATAGGCCGAATATTTATGTTTTAAATTTTTCTCAAAAACAGAATTTTCGAATTTTTCTACTGATGTTGGATAATTTATTGAATATCCAGAAGTAATGTTGGAAAACCTTCAAAATCATCAAAAATTTATGGTTTCAGTTAAACATTTAAGATGTATCCGTGTATATTTACTGTAGATAGCTTCATACTTTGATTATCGTTTATTTCAAATTTGCTTGATATACAGTTGCGTTCAAAAAAGAATGAAATCGTGTGAAGCTGCGCACCCACTTCCAACTTCGTCAAGCTGCCATTTCTTTCTCGGTTGATATTTTTTCATGAAATTTCACACAATATAGTTCAACTATCCAACTAACATTCTACAAATTTACAAGTCTTTACAATGCCGGGAAACAAAGATACAGCTATTCCCGTAAAAAAGGGAAATTTGGAATTGCTTCACTAAATTTGCTGTATCTTTGGCCATTTTCATTGAAAAATCTTGAAATTTGGTCCAAAGATGTAAAAATGTATGATCTAATATCAAGCGAAATTTCATTAAAATCGATGAACGTGATCAAAAATTGTGCCGGGTAGAAAATGAGGTTCATTATCGCCCAACAGACGATTTCATTCTTTTTTGGACGGATTTTTGTATGGAAAACATCGTAATCCATGTATTCTTGATTTTTTCTTTCAATAAATCAAAATTTATCACAAAAAATGTTGTAAATTGATAGGAACTTCATTCGTGCTTTGTTAAGAAATATAAATTGTTTCAACAGAGCTTGTATTCAAACACAAGAACGAATAGAACACTCGCTGTAATTGCGTATCAAATTTGTTTATTGGTATAATTAGCAGGTCATTTCTGAAACTCTGTTCTTCTTAGTTTGAACTCTGTTGAAACATTTTCTCTTCCGAAACAAAGCACGGGTTAAGTTTTTATCATTTGACAACATTTTTGTAATAAATTTTGATTTTGTGAAAGAAAAAACCAAGAATTCACGGATTACGGTATTTTCCATACAAACATCCGTCCAAAAAAGAATGAAATCGTCTGCCGGGCGATAATGAACCCCATTTTCTACCCGGCACCATTTTTGATCACGTTCATCGATTTTGATGAAACTTGGCCTGATTTTTACATCTTTGGACCAAATTTCAAGATTTTTCAATGAAGAAAGTCAAAGATACAGCAAATTTAGTGAAGCAATTCCAAATTTCCCTTTTTTACGGGAATAGCTGTATCTTTGTTTCCCGGCATTGTAAAGACTTCAAACTTTGTAGAATGTTAGTTGGATAGTTAAACTAAATTTTGTGAAATTTTCATGAAAAAATATCAACCGAGAGAGAAATGACAGCTTGTCAAAGTTGGAAGTGGGTGCGCAGCTTCACGCGATTTCATTCTTTTTTGAACGCAACTGTATACAGTAGACTAGTTCACTTTTCGGTTTTTTTCGTAGATCAAAGCCGGACTCATATGGGTTGTTCCTCATGCATTTTCAAGTATTTCTGCCAAATTTGAGATCTTTTGAACTAAACTCTGTTCTGCGCAATGAGTTTTTGTGAAAAAAGACCATTTTTCTTGAAAATATTCCTATGAGAGTTCTAGCGAGCCACTGTTAATATTAAACGATAATTTTATGATGCATGGTGGTTGATATTATAACCATTTTTATGAATCTGTTCTAAATAATCGTTCAAAACAAACCGAAAAAATTTAAAAAATCATAAACTACCAACTTTTACAGAAATTTTACTTACAAGTTGAAAGTTAAAAATCTGTAGTAAATCAGAAAAAAAAATTGTTTCACAAAATCTTTTTTTTGTAAAGCTAGCCCTGTTTATTACCTTTCTATTGATGCAAAAAATATACAAATTGGTTGTATAGCGGTCAAGTTATTTAAAGATGTTTGCAACAAATTTGATTTGATAAAATATTTTTCATTCAAGTTTGCTCCTCACCAACTTGTGCACAAGAAAGGATATTTTATTCAATCAAGTACCCCATGACGGAGCCAGGAGTTAAAAAAAGCGCGCGCTTTGATCAAGTTGTAAGCAAGTCCTCTTGATGCCACGTTTTTCATGTTGCATGAAGCTAAAACTTGAATAGGAACATAAATATGATTTTGAAACTGGTGCATAAATATTTGAATAACTTTGCTCCTATTCTAGCGATAATTACATTTTAAGCATCAAATGAATGGTAATAAACAGGGCTATCTTAATAAAAAAAGATTTTGTGAAACATATTTTTTTCTGATTTACTACAGATTTTTAACTCTCAACTTGTAAGTAAAATTTCTGTACAAGTTGGTAGTTTATGATTTTTTAAATTTTTTCGGTTTGTTTTGAACGATTATCTAGAACAGATTCATAAAAATGATTATAATATCAACCACCATGCATCATAAAATTATCGTTTAATATTAAAAGTGGCTTGCTAGAACTCTCATAGGAATATTTTCAAGAAAAATGGTCTTTTTTCACAAAAACTCATTGCGCAGAACAGAGTTTAGTTCAAAAGATCTCAAATTTGGCAGAAATACTTGAAAATGCATGAGGAACAACCCATATGAGTCCGGCTTTGATCTGCGAAAAAAACCGAAAAGTGAACTAGTCTAGTATACAGGCTTGCCCATAAACTAAAAAAAGAATTCGAGAAAAGTTAAATCTGACCGACATGGCTACATATTTATGGTACATACAAATATCGCGGATTTTACCCAGATTTATTCAGATTTTATGCTAAATAATTTTTTTGAATCAAATATTTTTTTGAAAATTTTTGAATTTTCTGTTACTAAACGATGTTTTGGAGTAAATTAATTTGTTAAATACAATTTGAAAACTGCTAGTTGAAATTCGATGAATACTTTCAAGTAATTTTATTTCTTTTTCTTCTTGTTTGTTTTCGAATAATGCATAGTTGCTGTTCAGATTTCCCTTCTTTTTTACAAGTTTATAAAGTATTGCGTCGTACAAAGTATTGTATGCTTAAGGTTAATGATCATTGTTCTTTTTGGCAACTATTTTAATAACATGTAGCAAAAATTAGACATTCATCTAATTCGATATAAAGATAAAGCAATTTCAAATAGCTTAACACCAGTTTGTTCCAGTTTTTACTCTAATCCAATCTCATTAGATATAAACGTCCTAGAAACGACAAGTTATCTGAAGTCTTTTCAGCAAATGGTGACATTTTGAAAATAAAAAAAAAACCTCTACATAAAAAAGATCTGATACATCTGGTTAGAAATAATCGACTTGAATCATGGGGAACATTAAGATGGAAGAAATAAAAGATTTCTATTAGAAATAGTAGTAGAAATAGAAGTATTTCTATTGAAAACTCATCAGAGTATTCAACCGAATATTCGGCCGAATATTCGTTTGGCCGAATAGTTGAAAAGGTCAATATTCGGTATTCGGCCGTTCGCCGAATACCACTATTCGGTACATCTCTACTTCCGAATCTGTGATTTTCCAGTCACACCGATGTCTGGACAATCTTGGAACAAACTCAGCTACAACCTTCTGAAGTTTCGGAGTTCAAAACACTTCGTCTAATTGAAGAATTGAGGAACAATTTCGAAACAAGTACAGCTGCAAACTGTTAAATCTGCGCTTTTTAGATCATTCCGTCTTATTTACCGGAGCCGAAAAAGTTTCGAAACCGAATCATTAACAACCTTTCGAATCTGGGCTTCCCCGCCACTTCGTCTTATCTACTGGAGTCGGAACAATCTAAAAAAAATAAGCTACATTGTCCCGAACCTGTTCTTTTCCAGCCACTCCGTCTTGTTTGCCGGAGCCGGAACAATCTCGTAACAAACGTTGCGACTGTGAACAGCAACAGTCTTCAAAATCCTGCGTTTTTTTACAGAAGTCGAAATAATCCCGATACAAAATCAGTCTCTGCTTTCAAAGCTGTGCTTTTTCAACCACTCCATCTTATTTACCGAAGCCGGAACAACTTCAATACTAACTCAGCTTCAGCCTTCCGAATTTGTGCTTTTTCGACCACTCCGCCTTATTTACCGGAGCCGGAGTCATTCCGAAACAATCTCAGCTGAGTCCTTCCAAACTCATGTTTTTAAAAACAATTCTTTTTTGAACCGGAGCCAAAAATAACGGAAAAAATTCAAAAAAAGCCTTCCGAATCTATGCTTTTCCAACCACCCCGTCCTGTTTACCGGAACTGGAACCATTCGAAATAAACTCCAGTAGAGCTCTGTGAAACCGATTTTCAAAAAACAATCACTTTCAGAACCACCCTCGTCCGAGATCTAACAAGAACGGAAGAACGGTGAATGGTGCTACTCTCGCTTGGTAGGAGCCACAGGGGCATAGTTCACACATGGTAGGAGAGGCTTATTTCCATCCAATAGGAAATCCCGTACCACCTACATATACAGGAAATTCAGCAGCAAAATTCACAGGATCCACGATTCGCATTCAGCGTATTCCGGCAGCGGGAACGAATCCGTTATTCGATTCCCTCGACTCTACAAGGATTTTTCCCGGCTGTGAAATGTACCCTTTCCTGAGTTTTCTTGTCTTAAAGTAAAGTTCTACCCAAGAAATAAAGTTTAAAAATATTCCTTTTTTGAACTTATCATGAGCACACACTTATTGAACACCCTCGATGAAACCAACCTCGCAGAGAAAATCACCCACTTCTGGCACCGGTATAGCAGTGAGTTTCTCGTTTTGGAAGAGTAATTTCTTACCGGTATGCTTCAACTGATTTGTGGGCGATGACTTCCCGAATAGATTCCATTTCCCAAAATGGTCATCATTAGTGGCCTTCGTCTGTTTTTCTTTTCTTTTCTTCATTTTTTACACACTAGACTGTGGCCTCCGAAAAGGTCTTCGCCATGAGAGGTCATCCTAAGGGACGGTGCAGATTGCTTCCGGGAAAGCAATCGATTCCGAAATAAATCGATTCCAATAATTTTTTGCCATTCGTTTTTATTTCGTAACACAGGACGCAGTTTCAACAAGATCATTGAAACATGAGATAACTCTAGAAGCCATATCTGAATCCATAGCCAGAATCTAAAATCTGAATCTGAAATCTGAGTTTGAAATCTGAATCTGAATCTGAAATCTGAATCTGAAATCTGAATCTGAAATCTGAATCTGAAATCTGAATCTGAAATCTGAATCTGAAATCTGAATCTGAAATCTGAATCTGAAATCTGAATCTGAAATCTGAATCTGAAATCTGAATCTGAAATCTGAATCTGAAATCTGAATCTGAAATCTGAATCTGAAATCTGAATCTGAAATCTGAATCTGAAATCTGAATCTGAAATCTGAATCTGAAATCTGAATCTGAAATCTGAAATCTGAATCTGAAATCTGAATCTGAAATCTGAATCTGAAATCTGAATCTGAAATCTGAATCTGAAATCTGAATCTGAAATCTGAATCTGAAATCTGAATCTGAAATCTGAATCTGAAATCTGAATCTGAAATCTGAATCTGAAATCTGAATTTGAATCTGAAATCTGAATCTGAAATCTGAATCTGAAATCTGAATCTGAAATCTGAATCTGAAATCTGAATCTGAAATCTGAATCTGAAATCTGAATCTGAAATCTGAATCTGAAATCTGAATCTGAAATCTGAATCTGAAATCTGAATCTGAAATCTGAATCTGAAATCTGAATCTGAATCTGAAATCTGAATCTGAAATCTGAATCTGAAATCTGAATCTGAAATCTGAATCTGAAATCTGAATCTGAAATCTGAATCTGAAATCTGAATCTGAAATCTGAATCTGAAATCTGAATCTGAAATCTGAATCTGAAATCTGAATCTGAAATCTGAATCTGAAATCTGAATCTGAAATCTGAATCTGAAATCTGAATCTGAAATCTGAATCTGAAATCTGAATCTGAAATCTGAATCTGAAATCTGAATCTGAAATCTGAATCTGAAATCTGAATCTGAAATCTGAATCTGAAATCTGAATCTGAAATCTGAATCTGAAATCTGAATCTGAAATCTGAATCTGAAATCTGAATCTGAAATCTGAATCTGAAATCTGAATCTGAAATCTGAATCTGAAATCTGAATCTGAAATCTGAATCTGAAATCTGAATCTGAAATCTGAATCTGAAATCTGAATCTGAAATCTGAATCTGAAATCTGAATCTGAAATCTGAATCTGAAATCTGAATCTGAAATCTGAATCTGAAATCTGAATCTGAAATCTGAATCTGAAATCTGAATCTGAAATCTGAATCTGAAATCTGAATCTGAAATCTGAATCTGAAATCTGAATTTGAATCTGAAATCTGAATCTGAAATCTGAATCTGAAATCTGAATCTGAAATCTGAATCTGAAATCTGAATCTGAAATCTGAATCTGAAATCTGAATCTGAAATCTGAATCTGAAATCTGAATCTGAAATCTGAATCTGAAATCTGAATCTGAAATCTGAATCTGAAATCTGAATCTGAAATCTGAATCTGAAATCTGAATCTGAATCTGAAATCTGAATCTGAAATCTGAATCTGAAATCTGAATCTGAAATCTGAATCTGAAATCTGAATCTGAAATCTGAATCTGAAATCTGAATCTGAAATCTGAATCTGAAATCTGAATCTGAAATCTGAATCTGAAATCTGAATCTGAAATCTGAATCTGAAATCTGAATCTGAAATCTGAATCTGAAATCTGAATCTGAAATCTGAATCTGAAATCTGAATCTGAAATCTGAATCTGAAATCTGAATCTGAAATCTGAATCTGAAATCTGAATCTGAAATCTGAAATCTGAATCTGAAATCTGAATCTGAAATCTAAATCTGAAATCTGAATCTGAAATCTGAATCTGAAATCTGAATCTGAAATCTGAATCTGAAATCTGAATCTGAAATCTGAATCTGAAATCTGAATCTGAAATCTGAATCTGAAATCTGAATCTGAAATCTGAATCTGAAATCTGAATCTGAAATCTGAATCTGAAATCTGAATCTGAATCTGAAATCTGAATCTGAAATCTGAATCTGAAATCTGAATCTGAAATCTGAATCTGAAATCTGAATCTGAAATCTGAATCTGAAATCTGAATCTGAAATCTGAATCTGAAATCTGAATCTGAAATCTGAATCTGAAATCTGAATCTAAAATCTGAATCTGAAATCTGAATAAAAAAAAAAAAAAAAAAAATCTGAAATCTGAATCTGAAATCTGAATCTGAAATCTGAATCTGAAATCTGAATCTGAAATCTGAATCTGAAATCTGAATCTGAAATCTGAATCTGAAATCTGAATCTGAAATCTGAATCTGAAATCTGAATCTGAAATCTGAATCTGAAATCTGAATCTGAAATCTGAATCTGAAATCTGAATCTGAATCTGAAATCTGAATCTGAAATCTGAATCTGAAATCTGAATCTGAAATCTGAATCTGAAATCTGAATCTGAAATCTGAATCTGAAATCTGAATCTGAAATCTGAATCTGAAATCTGAATCTGAAATCTGAATCTGAAATCTGAATCTGAAATCTGAATGTGAAATCTGAATCTGAAATCTGAATCTGAAATCTGAATCGAAGATATGCAAATGGCAAAAAGCTGATGGCTTGCCCCACATCCTCGAACAAAAAACTAAATACAGAAATTAACACTTGAGTAGATTCTATCGAAAACTTCGCAAACAACTGAAAAAATGGTCGAAATTCTTGCCAATTACTCTGTCTGAAGCTTTTGAGCGCAGTCGAACGCAGAACGAAATTTCGATCACTGGCCTAAGATTGACAGAAATCTAATTTTGTATTGAATCACTGTAAAAGTGAACTTAAAAATTGGATTTACTCCTATGTTTCGTTTATACTCTTCATTTCTGGCAATTGATAACATTTATTTGACTACCATTATTCAATATCACTTTCGAAATCTCACTTCCCGAACATAGTTGCTACATAGAAGTGAATTATTGAAATGTATTTTTTTTTCTATTATCAATAACCGTATCAACAAAGTTTGCTTCCTATCCCATCGATATTGACAAGACTTTTAATTAGTTGCAAAACTTGTTCAACTTCCCGTTCCACTTCCATCGGTTTCATGGATCCTGGCCGCCTAATTAAAATGTCATTTTCGCAGCTAAATAACTGTACAGTGTGCCGAGGTCCTTGTAGTTCATGTTGACATACATAGATACCTAACATAAGCTGCAAATGACGCTGCGTATCAGACGGGCCCCAGGAAATGAGAATGCACATTGCACTCTACAACCGCGAATAAACACATCTTGTGTCAAACAACACCGGGATATGTCACGGTTATTGTAGTTTTCGCAACTCCAAAAAAAAAAGCGTTCCTCAAAAGCGCATGACCGTAGTTTTCCCTTACGTTATTCTCTATGTAATGGTAGGGTGGTGGTGATATTCTTACACAAATACCAGCTCATGAAAAGGTAGAGAGTTCCTTGTGTTGTCTTCGATTGAAAACAAACCTACGTCACGGAATTTGAGCTCGCGCCGACAGGCTTTGAGTTCCCTTTCCGGCGAAAATTGAGTTCCTGCTCGCTCCCGGTAAATTTGAATCGGCAGAGAGGTAACTCAAATCGCCAGAGGGATCGTAACGATCTCTCTGGCGATTTTGCATCATCACATCGTTAGAGAGGAACACACCATACGCGTGCCTTGGGTGAGTGCCACGAACTAAGACACGGGCTAAGACACGCCCTCCAGAGAAACACACGAACACAATCCGAATCGTGTTTGTACGTTTCCCTCCGAGACGCGTGTTCGCCTGCCTGAGAAGTCGACAGCTACGATTGAAAGCACACAAGGGACACGACGACAAAATGCGACCACACCGTTCGAGTGTACGATTCAAACTGATTTCGCATGTACGCATTCCCGATCAGGAGAGCATATCAAAATAATAACTCAAGCGAATCTCACCAAGATATTTACATTTGATTCTGCTATAGTTAAGTACTACAAATTTTCGATTTTAAGTTTCTCCAATCTGAATTATATCTTATTCTGATTGACAAACTTGAATGGGGTTCCCGATCAGGAGAGCATATCAAAATAATAACTCAAACATATCTCACCAAGATATTTACATCTGATTCAGTTATAATTAAGTACTCCAAATTTTCGATTTTAAGTTTCTCCAATCCGAATTATATCTTATTCTGATTGACAGACTTGATTGTGGTTGAGCTCATTTTCAATTATCAAGATTTTTTTCTGATTGTCTTAAAATAAAATGATTATATCTTATTTTGATATAGGTACATGGCCGTAGGAACGGGGGGGGTTTTGGGGGTTAAACCCCCCCATGATGATCCAAGAAAGCAAGCGAGGTATTACACTCTACACTCAAAATTTTAAATTCAGAATAAAATTATGATAAAAGAGCAAGGTTAATCAAGAGTAACAATCTTGACTAAGGCTAATGCCCAAAACTCAAAAACCCATTCCAAGTTCAAAATTCTGCTACACTTTTTCAAAATTTTCTCATATGTTAATAGAAATTCAGGTCCAAATTTTAAATTAAATAAAACCTATTTCGGAGGTTTTGATTCCATAACTCCCATCACCAAAATTGTATTCATATTCCGAAATTTCGGGTTCTGTATCCAGTTCAGGATTCTTGATTTTCAGTTCGAATAATCATAAAAAATTAGAAATGAAAGGCTGCTTTGAAATCCTGGTTTAAATTTTGTTTTGCATTTCATATCAAATTTCAATCATGTTTTTCCAGATCAAATGCATTTACAATATTTCGATAATAGTTTTCCGAATATGGAAAAAAGAAAAATTTTGTTTTATATTCAAATTCGAAGTTCTTAAACTTAATTCTACACAAAATAAACTCATTTAAAGCTTCGATATGACAATCTAAAATTTAAAACTTATATTCAGATCATTTTAAATTCACATTTCAATTCAGATTCTCAATACAGATTTAAAATAAATAATTTAAATAGTGAATTTAGATCAAACCTGAACAACAGAATTCAATTAAAAGATTTATGAATTAGGGCTCAAAAACTTGGCTCATAAAATTCTGATCTGGTAGAAGATTCGGAAATTGTATTTTTTTGTACATTTCAGAAATCGTTTGGAAATTCAGATACATATTCAAAGCTCAATTTTTGAACTCAGTTTCAGAAATCAGATTTAGAATTCAGATTCAATTCCAGAAAAAGATTTAGCTTGTAAATAAATTTTATAATCAACATAAAAGGTTGAGGAACTCAAGAGATCATGAATCTAAGATTGCTTGTCAATTCAATTTCCAGATTTCAAATTTTCAATCAAAATAGGATTTAAACACAATTGAGCTGAAAATCACAAATAAAAAGTATAATTTCATTTTTTTGTTTTAAGCGGAAAATCCAAATTTTATTTAAAGAAAAACCATCAACAGAATTTTTATTATGCAATTGATTCATTATGAAAAATATTTTCTGTTAAAGAAACATGTACTTGATCTTCAAAAAAAAACAAAAATCTACACAAAGTTCTATATTTTATCGTTTTTTTGTTTAACATTATTAACACATAAAGAAAACCAAAATTCGGCATTTTATAAACCAACAGACAAAAAACTGCTTATTAAATTTATTCGACTAACGTGTTAAATTTTGTAGAATGAGGTTTCATTATTCGATTCATAACATTTGAATTTTCCATTTTAATGGAGCATTTTAGCAGCATGCGAAAAACGCGTTATCTCTTTGGTCAGCAATGTGTTTATATTCAAGTTTTTTTAAAAGCTAAATGGCAAACTAAAATCATTAATTTGGTTGAAGTTTTCCCCAAGCAAATTTGAGCAGGAAATCTGATAATTTTTTACTTTTACTTTTTTTTTTAATTTGTTTTACTTTCATCACAATTCAAAATCTTTGAATTTGTAAAATAATTAAGAAGATTGGGCTTGTTTGATTTGAGTATAGAATAAGCTTTTAAAAAATTGAAGGCTTTCCTAAAAACTTATATTATGCTCATATCAATTAAGTATGTCCTACCAGACTCGTAAACAAATTCAAAGATTTTAACCATCTATGAAAGCGAATTAAGTTCACCTTTTTGCTTTAGGACCAATTTATTAATGTCACGATTTAATACGAAAACTATTAATGAAAATGTACTTAAAAATGATTAGTCATATAGTTACAAACTTAATATATTTAAAATTTGTTTGTATTCGTGCATTGTTGATAAAAAAAATCATTGGTAAAAGTCAGTCACCAAAACCCCCCCCATTAGTCGGTTCTTCCTACGGCCCTGTATAGGTACGTACATCTTTTTCTGAAACACGGACATCGAAGTCAACGGCCCAAACCGTACAATAATGAGTTTCGCTCAACAGATCCATAAAATTGAATCCGATTTTGTGGAATCCAAAAATGGGGCATGGTTTTAGCAAATAATGTGGTTTATTGAAATCTAACTAGAAAATTTTCTCGTAGCACTCATATCTTGATAAGTTATAATTTTGATAGGTTTTGTTCTGTCCAATATCAAACTATGCTATCTGAATGAGATATAATCTTGAAAGGAGCATATCTAAAATTGATATAATTTAGCTATGGTCGCAAAGATTTTTTGATATAATTTGAGATATTTTAACATCCTACGAGTACTGGATAATAACTCATTTAGATAGGAAAAAATTAGTATCAAAATATCTCTTCTTGATATAATTTAGTTTTTCTCTCCTGATCGGGTTGAGCTCATTTTCAATGATCAAGATTTTTTCGGATTGTCCTAAAATAAAATGATTATATCTTATTTTGATATACGTACAACTTTTTCTGAAACACGGACATCGAAGTCAACGGCCCAAACCGTACATTAATGACTTTCGCTCAACAGTTCCATAAAATTGAATCAAATTTTATGGAATCCAAAAATGGAGCATGGTTTTAACAAATAATGTGGTTTATTGACATCCCACTAGAAAATTTTCTCGTAGCACTCATATCTTGATAAGTTATAATTTTGATAGGTTTTGTTCTGCCCAATATCAAACTATGCTATCTGAACGAGATATAATCTTGAAAGGAGCATATCTAAAATTGATATAATTTAGCTATGATCGTATAGATTTTTTGATATAATTTGAGATATTTTAACATCCTACGAGTACTGAATAATAACTCATTTAGTTAGGAAAAAATTAGTATCAAAATATCTCATCTTGATATAATTCAGTTTTTCCCTCCTGATCGGGTTCGTATTTGTTGCCTATAGGTATCTCGGCAGGACAAACCGAATGAAAATATTTGCGTTCTTGGAGTGTCGCCGAAGTTAACCGTTTTATTCTAAGTTCGGTGACTCAACTCTCAATTTTTTGCATGCTCTGTCGATTTCTGAGAGGACGCGCTTACTGGGCTACTGCACGAGTGTTGATCCTCCGGGCGCTTTGAATGTGTGGAACCTCTGATGAAGTGAGGACTGTTTTGTTTTCACAAAGTTTTTGTTAGCAGACGGCGGCAGGGCCAAGGATGTTTTGGCCTGAGAATAATTCATACCAGTACTTTTTTTTTGGTAAATGTTAGAAGTCAATCAAGTAACCAGAGGGTACATTATAACTTAAACAGAAGTCCTGTCACCTAACTTAAATAGTTAACAAAACAAACTACTGCCTGATGAAAAACTCACAGTTCGGCATCCTCCAACATCTTCTTAGAAAACTTAAGTACAGCGACTTTGCGTCAAATCAACAATATCGAAAATGAAAACAGTCGTTTGCTCGACCGTTGCTTTGTCAATGAAGGGTTTAGAAATCCAACTATTGATTTAGCTCCTGCTCCCTTGTAAAAGTTGTCCCACATACATCACCCCGCCTTAGTGATCTCATTCTATATTGCCAGGATATGTGCTACCGCAGAGAAAACCAGATCCACCTATCGTGAATTCAAGAATGCCGGCTTTGTAACTATCTCCCTCGTTCTGGATTCTATCAATTGAGAAGATGAACTAGATTTCTCTGAGCCTAACGGGGCTGCCGAAAAACTTTCGAATATTCTATCGCTCGCCATATGCCAAAACGCAACGTTGATGGTGATCTACGAACTCCCTGAGTTGCTAGAGAACTGTGGCGAAAGAAAACTGCCAAAAAGTAGTGTGCTCTCCGAAACTACAATAAGCACAAGTGCCTCAACACGAAAGAGGAATACCGCAAACTGAAATCTGCTTATAAGAAAGCCAGCAAACGTTGCTCCCTAACATATCTGAACCGGTTACAGAGAAATTTCAAGAACAGTCCGAAATCGTTCTGGAAGTATGTCAAAAACCAGCGGAAAGAATCCGGACTTCCGTCCCACATGTACCCTGGCATCTGTAATCTATTCGCTGAGAAATTTTCGAGCATTTTCATTCATTTATACAGATTTGTCTGCTGCATTTGATGAAGTGAACAACGAGATAGTTCTCACAAAGCTAGGTCGCTTGAGCTTCTGTAGATCTTTACTGGAGTTACTTAACGGGACGAAAGTGTCCGTTCATAGTTCATACTGGAGAATCCTTCTCGAGACAGTTTGTTGGCTCTTCCGGAGTGCCGCAAGGAAGCCATTTAGGACCAATAATTTTAGTTATCTATGTTAATGATGTTCTCTCGCTTCTCAAAACGCACTTATGCCGATTATTAGAAGCTGTATCACATCATCAATGGTAAAGACGACATCGATTTCCTGCAACGGCAGTTCCACATTTTTGCTGACTGGTGGGACAAGAACTGCCTGCCGCTAAATCGCAGTAAATGCTCGATTATATCTTTTTCTCTGCCTCTTTATGCTGAATACATTCTCGGGGATGAAATAATCTCCCGGGTTGACGAAATCAATGATCTGGGTGTTAATCTCGATCAACGGCTTGAGTTTAAGACTCACGCGAACTACGTTGTGGACAAAGCCCCTAGAAATCTTGGTTTCTTGTTCCGCGTGGCTAAAGAATTTAAAGATGTCCGTTCCGTTCTTGAGTATGCTTCTGCTGTGTGGTGCCCTTTCTACGAGAATTGAGTTGAACGAACCGAGGCTATCCAGCGGCGCTTCATCCGATTTGGATAGACTTGGACACGCTTCAAGTCCGAAGAAACGCTACACGTGCTTTGGTTGTCGCGGATCTCCTTACACCGAGGATTGACTGTCCCTTGCTGCTGGAAGCTATTCCTCTCAACAAGCGACCGCGAGGATTGACAAACCAGAATTTGCTACTCTATGTTCCCGTTCGGCTGAATAACTATGGGGCAACAGCGCTCCTATAGGTATTCCCAGAAATGTTTTCCGTATATTGATCAAGTCAAGAAAAATGAAGATTTATGTAAATTTTTATTTGTAACCTACACCGTAAACGAAAATTGCCGAGTTCGGTAATTTTTTTACCGAAATCCTAACATGTGTAAATCGTTAAACTGTTCGGTAATTTTTTCGGTAAAAAATCAACGAACATCGGTAAATGAGGAATTGATTTACCGATGTTCGTTTATTTTTTACCGAAAAAATTACCGAACAGTTCAACGATTTACACATGTTAGGATTTTGGTAAAAAAATTACCGAACTCGGTAATTTTCGTTTACTGTGTAAGCTTTCCGGTTTTTTTTCTGAGCGTATTCAGGACGGGCAAACCCGGGCATTTTTACCCAAAAGCCTGGCAAAATCCGGGCATTGGATTTTAAAATTTTCAATAAAAACCGGGCAATATCCGGGAAAATACATATGACCGAAATCCAATGTTTTCTCATGCAAATTCAAGAGAAAAAGTGAAAAATTAACACATTTATTGAGTCACATCAGCGATATTCAATTCAATTTTGAAATTTCCAAAAAATGTTTGCACGTTTATTTCGATGAAACAAGCTCAAAAAATTAAACATTATGTAAAGAAAAATTAGTATGGTTTGGATTTTGCTTATACCGTATTTGTTTTCTCCCCTCGTTCAGTGTTCCACCGTATCCGATAAAAACAAACACAAATCGTTCCCAGTGTATTGCTACCTCACTCACTCACACGCTCTCTCGCAACACTGACAAAATTTTCGGGGCACTACTGCCCGATGGCAATGCAACACCTGGTCAAAACCAGTGCAACCCTGTCCCAATAAACAAACAGTTTGACAGCACCTAGTGGTGCATCAGTGCAACAGTCGGCAAAAACAAATACGGTATTAGATTTTGGATAAATCCGGCAATTTTTCCTCGATACCTGGGCAACCGGGCCAGACCGGGCTTTTTCAGGAATGCTAAATCATACCTTTTACTTTCAACGAATTGGCAGTATTTGAATTACTTTAAATAACTCTGTTTCTTTTTAAAACTCTATAGAGTTTTTCTTACTCTTTTGGATTTTTTTATTGTACTCTTTTTAGAATTTCGGGATATGGTAACCCTAAGCTAATGCATTGAGCGAGATGATTCGAGACTCGAATCATCTCGCGTGATACTCTGCGCATATTCAGCGAAAATCACCACACGTTCAACGGCTTTCGTTAAAAATTATCAGAAATTTTACAGTTCTCCGGAAATATTACCGGCATCTCGGTAACAATTACACATATTTATTCTAAAATAACCGATTTGTCATTAAAAATATCCGACCTGTTGAGACAAAAAAAAAACATCTTTTCGGTAAAAATAACCGAACTTTTTCAATTTTATTCGGTAAAATTTACCGGTAGTTCGGTAATATTTACCGATTTTCGGTTCTATTTATTGGTATTTCGGTAGTAATTCTAGGAATTTCGGTAAAATCTATCGGTTGTACGGTGTTTATTACCGAACTTTTACAGCTTTCCGGTAAATAAAAATCATGATGTTCCGGTAATAGTACTAGTAGTACAGATATTTTGTTAATAATTACAGGTTTTTCGGTCAACTCTGCCATTTGTTCGGCATAAAGTATCGAGCTTTTAAAGTTTTTCGGTTAAAATCTACCGGCTTTTCGGCAATAAACACAGGCCTTTACTGCCGTGTTACACCGAAGTGACGCATAAACCATTTTTGTTTTAAGCGAATAAAAGCGATTTTTTCTTTTTCTTCTTTATTCGTTTATCTGGGTATTTTCATAAAATGTGATCTGTAGAATTTATGCAAAGATAGATGACAAATTCAGCCTTTTGAAACACAACTCTTAATTTTGCGTAAAATTCGTACAATTGCTTCAAATGGATATGCGTCAGTTTTCCTGATCTTACAGTTTCGATGACAGATGTGCGACGTAAAATTTCAATGCTCGACGGATCCTAAGGATGTGGCCCAGATGGAATCCCGAACTCACTCCTTAAAAAATGCGTTAATGGGAAGAGCCCTTACTTTTTCTTTTTACTGCCTCGATTCATGAAGGAATTTTTCCTAAGGTCTGGAAGATTTCACATATAGTGCCCATACACAAGAGCGGTTCTAGGATCTCCGTCGAAAATTATCGTGGTGTAGCAATCCTTTCAGCTATACCCAAGCTTTTCGAAAGCATTGTCTATGACCAGATGTGCCCGTGGATAGAAACAAAAATTTCAGATGTTCAACATGGCTTCCTTAAAAGGCGGTCAACCGTGCCGAATTTCACGGAGTTTGTCTCAAGAGTCTCACAATGGATGATAGAAGATTTTCAAGTACACCTGACATGTCCAAAGCCTTTCATGTGATCAACATAGACGCTCTTCTGTCGGCGCTGTGCAAAAATGGAATATTCGGCACTTGCCTACAATGGATTCGCTCATACTTAATCGAAAGAACGCAATACGTTAAGCTAGAGAACGTGAGATCCAGGACTTACTCGGTAAACAGTGGTGTGCCACAAGGGAGTCACTTGGGACCCCTTTTTTTCGCCACTGTTATGAACGAGTTTCATGGAGTGCTGTCTGATGTGTTCGTGCTTGTGTATGCCGATGATTTAAAGATGTTTCTGCAAATTCGTCACCCAAAAGATTGCACGACTCTGCAAAATGCTCTACACAGGTTTGAGGAATGCTGCAGCAGATTTGGATTATAAATAAACGACTCTAAATGAAATCTGGTTACTTTTTCTCGAAAAATGAGCAACATCGTGTACGAATATCGCCTGAGAAATGATTTGATTGTTGCACGGCAGGCTTCAATAAAAGATTTGGGAGTTGAGTTGGACTCAGAGCTAAACTTTTCGAAGCACATAGAAAAAGTTGTTACAAAGGCTAATTCAATGTTCGGAATGGTTAGCAGAATTAGTCAAGAGTTAAGTGATCCCTATACGATTATATCAATTTAGGTCGGATTGGTTCGGACCGCAATGGAGTACGCCAGTATTGTTTGGCGTCCATACTATAACATTTATATCAACAGACTAGAGAGACTTCGAAAGAAGTTCCTGAGATACGCTTTGAGAAACCTTGGATGGCAAGCAGAAATGCCGGAGTATCAAGTGTTGTGCATGCTGGTAGGATTGGACTCCCTAGAAACCCGCAGAAAATCGCTTGACGCAATGTTTTTAAAAGATCCGACCAGTGGAAGATATTATTCACCGTATTTTACATCTCAAATATGTTATGACGAAGGCCACAGTTGTTTGCGTAGTGTGAGGCCATTCCAGTTAGCTAATCGGATTCAAAATTATGCTAGGAACGACCATATGTACCGAATCATGCAACTTTATAATGCAAACGTTGATATTATTAAATTAAATATGGCTAGAGAACAAATTAAAATTAGAAGTAGGCAGTGTTAATTCATATTAATTATTTGTGTTGTTCATAATATTAATTATACTCTAGATTAAGATAAAGGGCTGAAGCCTAGGATCTAAATAAATAAAATAAAAAATTAAAATTAAAGTTCGGCGCATAAACGTTAGGTTTTTAATTGACGATTCTCCGTCGATGTGACATTTATCCTTGGTCTTGTTGTGCAATTGGAACCAATTTCGTTCTTCAGTCAAAATGGCCAGTGCTGCGTTGGATCTTCTTAAATTGTATTCGAGTGAGGAAGAAAATTTGAGTGATGCCTTTGAAGAAACTTCTCAAGGTATGTATTTCTTCGTACTAGAGTGTCCATTTCCCGGACATTTTCTCGTTCCCGAGAATCGGGGAATCTGGTGGCCTGTTTTCCGGGAATTCCCGGGATCCCGGAAAATATTCAAAAACATGTAATATGCACTTCGATTAAAATATACATAGGGGAGATAAGGGCATGACGAGCACCCAGGGCATAATGATCACACCTTTTTTCTACATAAGTACGTATTTTCTTAAACAAATTTTCGTAAGGACTTGTTTCGTACTGCCTATAGTATTAATTTTTCACCAAAAAAGAAATATCCTTTTCATCTTAACAGAAATATTAGGTTCTCAAGTGACGAAAATATTATAATTTTTGAGCACCACCAAATAAGCTTTTATGACCTTTAAATCATCTTGATCTGAAATGTACGCACTGCAACATGATGTACATTGTTTCTCAATTTTCAACATCATAAAATTTTTGATTTTTCACTTTAATCAATTTTAAACGCTTTTTTACTTTAATTTGTTCACTAGAGGTGAACAGAGCACTATCAATGAAGGCATAATGAGCATTTTCTGCCGGGGAATCTAGCAGCGAATTCAACTCGATGAAGTCAACTGAATAAGAGAGCTACAGCTTGGCTTGTTTCGTCTGTCGATTTGGCCTATTGGTAAGGTGTCGGAGAGGTAATCAGTAAATGAAAAAAAAATCACCTCGACCAGGAATCGAACTCGAGCCTACTGATTACCTCTCCGACATCTTACCAATAGGCCAAATAGTCAGACGATACAAGTTAAGCTGTAGCTCTATAACTCAGTTGACTTCATCGAGTCGAATTTGCTGCTAGAATCCCCAGCAGAAAACGCTCATTATGCCTCAATTAATGGTGCTCATACTGCCTCGGGGGGTTTCTCATTATGCCTCTACAGTGACTGGTTTTCAGCTTTCGGCAACAATTTTTAAAATGCATTTTTAAACGTTTTTATCTACTTTTTCAAGTTTCATCCAATTAGGTAATAGACTATTTGAGTGTCTGAACACGAAACAATGATGTAATTCACATATTACAGCTGTTCTCTATGGTTAAATAAGCGTTTTCCTTAAGGTGGCCATTATGCCCCCATCTCCCCTACATAGTTATTCGAACCTTTCGTGCATACAAGCCCAAAATTTTTCCAAAATATACACATCATAATGTTTTTTTAGCTTATTTTTTATCAAAAAAAGCAAACTGTTTCAACAAAGATAAATTACAAACCGTCTAACGAACTATAAAATATCCTGAAGAAGTCAAATGAAGAATTCATCCATGCAATTTGCGACCAAAACACAATCTTTGAACAGCCATAACTTTTTTGTTTTCAGTCCAATCGAGTTGCAGTCTTCAGGTGAAATGTTAGTCAAAATTGAAATTTTAATAACATCAACATAATCAAGCATTCGATTGGTGAAGAAAAAAAAAGTTTGATGAAAAACCAGTTTTTTATGCTTCTTCAGAACACTATGTCTCAGAATCCCTTCCACACTTCAGATTCAGTGCAACCCCTTCCTGTAGTCCGATAACGCTCAAATTTGGCATATCGCCTTCTGATGATTCCCTTAAACAATCCAGGTCATTTTATGCAAGTATTTTGAATTTAAAGTAGGTATTTCTAAAGACAAATTTGATAAATTAAATAAAAAAAATCCTAAATTGCACTGAACCCAAATCCACTCTTAAAATACACATGATTTTTCACTTAAAAACAAGGATCCTGTGATTTTCTTCCATTCAAGTGCGACATATACATTTCACTTGGCAGTCATTTAAATTTCAAGTGAATTCATCCACATTCACTACAGTCGTCACTTGAATTTGAAGTGAAAAAAATATTCACTTCCCCATCACTTGAATTTCAAGTGAATGTCGGGTCGGTTGTGTTTATTTTCAGAGTTCAAAATGGTAAATTTTAAAGAGCAGCGTTTAAAGCTTAAGCTTTGTGTTAAACGTGATGTGAGGATAAGTTATTTAAAGGTTATCATGTTTCAGCTTGTGGGTTGAACTGGACAGATTTCCTGGTTTGCAGCAGGGAAGATTTAAAAGTCACACTATCCGCAGTAATCGATCTGACTTGGGATTACGATGGAATTTTCCAATCAATAAATTTAAGGTGAAAGCGTAATGTAAGTATTTGAAATCTAAGTGATGTTCTATAAATGTTCTTTTTTTATTTAAAAAACGCGTGAGATAATTAACTAGAAACTTACTTAGAAACTCAGATAAATTTCACTCGAATTTCCTAGTTTAATTCACTTGACCGGTCACTTAAGTGAATTCACTTGACCCATCACTTAAAATTCAAATGAAATAACGTATGGCGAGAATTCACTACAGATGTCACTTATCTTTTAAGTGAAAATTATTTTGGGTGTGTGATTTTTATTAAGGATTAAACCATGAATATCTCTTCACACGATGATACAAACAACATGCTTTGTTAAGCAAAGTTGAATTGCACAAAAATCCGCATCTTTTGATGGTAGTGATATCAAAAATTGACTCATTAGTAGTCTGTGCTTAAAGGTTTTGTGATAATTTTCCTGGTTAATATCAGTAAATCTTATCCAGCAATGCGGTATTTTTGAGAATTTGTATTTTTTGTGGTTTAAAAAAAATCTTATATTATAAAAAAAAAATCTATATATATAAAAAGCAATTTCTGTATGTTTGTTTGTTTGTTTGTTTGTCTTCTATAGACTCAGCCGTCTTGAAGGCTGGTGAGCTGAAATTTGGCATGGATGCTCATTAGGACCAGGAAGGATGAAAAATGTTTTTAGATTTTCGGATGACCCCTTCTGAAGGGGGTCGTCCATAGAAGACAAATATTGTTTTCGCGATATTGACGTTACTTTTCGTCGGATCGTGATGAAAATTTGCACATGAGTGTTTTGAAAGACAACCAATCGATTTCAGGTGTCAAATTTCGTGAAAGGGGTCAGCCAAACGGGTCGTCCATGTTTATTGTTCGCTATTTTTGCGATATTGTCGTTATTATAAATCGTATTCCGATGAAAATTGGTACACGGTAGTTTTGAGTGACGTGCAATCGATTTGAGGTGTCAAATTTAGTGTAAGGGGCCGGCAAAAGGGGTCGTCCATATTAAATTTTCAGTATCTTAGTGATATTGACGTTTTTATACATCGGATTGGAATAAAAATTTGCACACGGTAGTTTTCAGGTACGGGCAATCGATTTCAGATGTCAAATGTTTTGCCAGGGGTCGACGAAAAGGGTCGTCCATAGAAAATATTTTTTCTCTGTTTTTAGAAATATTGACGTTATTATACAATGGATTACTTTGAAAATTTGCACACGGTAGTTTTAAGGGAAGGGCAATCGATTTCAGATATCAAAGATTGTAAAAGAGGCTACCGAAAGGGGTTTTACTTTTTGGCAATAATTGCGTTGTTATGCAATGATTTAGTCGAAATTTATACACGTGTTTTTTTTTTGAAACGGTCAATTGATTTCTGATTTCAAATTTAGTAGCAGACGACAGACAAAATGATCGTCCATGGAAAATGCTTGGCAATTGACTTTGAAAGCGAGACGGAGTTCGTATGGGATCAGCTAGTTATTATTATAAAAAAAATCAAAAGCCATCAACTTGTATCAAAACTTTGCTGCACATTCGACATTCAAAAAAATGAGCAGTAAATAACAGAATGACACCGAGATATGAAACCTTTCCATTGGTGTATAGAACAGCTGCTTCTAAAAAAGTATTAATTATCATATCTTAGTCAAACATTGTGTACCAACCTTCCGATCACCTCGCAGAGCTCGTATACGTCGTCGAAGAGAATTTCGTCGTCAGCCATGGCGATAACGTCGGTAATGTTGATAGCTGGCGACTTTATTATTCAGCTGAAATTGCACACCACTATGAATGGAAGTAGCACGCCTTTTTGCGAACCCGGCTTTTGTTGTTTTTTTTTCCTCTGCACGTTTGTTATGAACTATATTGCTTTTTCACCTGCAAGCCGGTTGATTACTATTTTTTCTCTGCTTTTCCACAGCACCCTTCCTCGCTATTTGCGCGGCGTTAATTTAGAAATAACAACTATTTTCAATCACCAATCAGAAGACAATGTGAGCTGGTCCGTTGCACTCTTGCACTGCCCATCAATCAACCGAAATTTATTCCCCACTGTAGTAGGATTCTTGTTTCCCCACCCCGAAACACAACTGGCGATGGTTATCTGGTATATCGTATTCGTAGCACACTCGCTTATCACGTTGTGGCGTTCTGTTTGCCCCGGATAAATATTGTATTTTTTCTATGGATGCTTTTGCAGATTCTCGGCTTCGAATTGGTAAAGATCAGACACTGACACGGTTTAATGGTTGTACTGCACCCACACCTCACTAATTGGTTGCAGCCAGCGTTATTTCAAAATGCGCGAAAACAGAAAAGAAAAAAATCCTGGCCCAGGGGTCACGGCAACAAAGTGTAGGGAACTAAACAAAAAAAAAAGAGCACAACACAAAAATATCTTTCCCGACAGAAATGCAAACGAAAACACGCGTCCGATACGGCTGATGAGCTAGCACTTTCGTAATGTTCCCTGGCCCAGGTCAATAACCGATCTTGCGTATTCACTTCAAAGATATTCGAAAGGAAGCTGATCCTGATAGATTGAAGGAAGGAGGCAGGTTCCCTGGGTGCCCTAGTGACCGACACCCGCGGTCAGGGGAACAGGTCCTGGTAGCAGGTTCCCTCAGAAGCCGGTGTGTCTGCTCAATTCGGGTCCTTCCGTGACACTGACGGTGGAATCCTGATTTTCTTTCCGCTTTTCCACACCGGTGGGTGGGGCACTCACCGATACTAATGCACTCAAACCGCGACCGTCACTCTTACACTTGTTTACTGCACTCAATCCTGGTAACTCACTTTCCCGTATCCTCGAGTAACACGCAACTTTTTGGGGTGAGTGTCCTTGTGGAGATTTTCTGACCCAGATGAAGGACGCTTTTCCACGCTCACTCAGCCCAGTTCACTAATACTGTTTCGATTTTTTAACCCTCTAGACTGGTCTTGTCAAATTAGAGCACCTACTAATGGCCACCAGTAAATCGTATTTTTTCAATTAATTTCACTAGTTTGCAACTTCTGCCTCAACGATAAATCAGGAAATTTACCACAAAATCTATTCAACTGCCAGTGGTGCTCTTTCTGGAGCCACAAACTTTATTTGACTACCGATGATACACCGGAGGGTGGGGCGTTTTCGACCCTGGAAAAGAGCTTCACAGAAGCTGGCAATAGGTCCAGGATCAATACACCAATCCTGTAGATCCGAGACCAAGATTCTTGGCCTGTCGATCGATGTCTCAACTCTTCCAAACTGCAGCTATCCCTAACGATTATACGTAGGGAACACAATGGCGATTTGGCCTTTGGCGAAATTTTAGCACAATCGTTAACTTCTTGCAAATGATAAACACTCAAGCACAATCTTCACAGAATCCTGTAGGATCCGAACAAATCTTCGGCTGAATCCCTTAGGAGTAAACACCAGGAAAGAAACAATTTCACCGTAATCCTAGCAGATTCAACACACTCCACGCTGGACCGAAGTACCTATTGGTTACCTTCTCGCGTTAAGCACCGTACCTGGCCTACACACACCGCAGTTCTGCTCTCGAAAATCAGGAAGAAAACTCCCTCTGCGATGCACTGCTATTCAAGTGTCACTCAGAATCCCTTTGAGCGATGACCGAGAACCTCGCACATCCATCGCCTTTCGCCCAGAGGTCACTCAAGCCGCAGGACCCGCAAAAAATCCTTTGCTGAGTGCCACTCCCACCACCCAAAAAACCACCCGAGACGCCTCAAACAACACTCGCGTAAAATCCAATTCGCACACGCACACCAAGGGCCGATCCACAAATGTTGGGGGATCTCGCTCGGCACGGTGTCAACAACCACTGCTGATGATGTTTACGCGTGAAGCTTCTTTTCCTTTGCCCAGCATCCTCCAATTGGAATCGTGTCACGCTGAATGTCCACCACCCACACGATTCCCGTTACGCACCAGCAGCAGATTTCACCGGATCGTTCAAAAACTCCTACGTTCGGCGATTCGTTCCAGGTTCCGTAACGTACCAGCCGTGATTCTTTGCGTAAACCGCACGAAATCTTCCTAGCTTACTGCAGTGACTTGAACGAATATCTGGATGTAAATAAAAGATCGACGGAATCACACCCCGTACAAGTGCGGCCGAGTGAAACCGCACAATCCAGGCCACCGTTCGGCTGCGTTGGACAAAAGGGGACAGCATCAACAATATTCCAACTGGAAATGTCAAATTCTTGCTTTCTCCATAACCGTCATTCATGATAACACCGCGGCTGCAACACCAGTTCTATCGGTTTGCGTATGGGTGATATTTTACGCAAGCGCATGCGCCCTACGCGCAACTGGTGCTGCCACCTCCAAGCTGATGTCGGAAACTCGATCTGGAAAAGGTTGTTTTCTCGGGAACGACCGATCTAGATAATATTTTCTCATGGAGATGACCACGAGCAGGGATGCCAGGTGTTGAGGATGAAAAATCTGGGCAATTTTGAAAAAAAGTCTGTGTGTGTCTGTGCATAAGGAAAATCACAAATTTGATACTAAACAGAAATTAAATTAGGCGAATCGTGTGAGGGAGGGGGGGGGGGTGTTTGTGCAATGGTGATCGGGTTATTTTCGAGTTGATAACAAACACTGTTTCCTATTACGTACCATGCCGATCTTATTTAAAAAAATAGTTTAATGATTTATTGGTCATACCAAAGAATACAAGCCAGATGTTAGTCTAATCTGCCACTTACATATCAAATCTGATACATTGATATTGATTTTATCT
Organism: Uranotaenia lowii; assembly: GCF_029784155.1. Classification (NCBI taxonomy): domain Eukaryota; kingdom Metazoa; phylum Arthropoda; class Insecta; order Diptera; family Culicidae; genus Uranotaenia; species Uranotaenia lowii. The sequence continues at coordinate 161,201,641 of NC_073691.1, read as the reverse complement.
GTCAATTTTGAAAGTCTGTAAAATCTGGGCACTCTCAGCAAAAATCTGGGCAAAATCTGTGTCTGACCAATATCTGGACGAAGGATCAAAAGTCTTGGTTTTACAGACAAATCTGGGCACCTGGCAACCCAGACCACGAGTGCGATTATTTGAATTTCATTCAAATTGACAGATTTGAACCCTTTTTCTGAAAAATAACGAACTCGAATCTAAAATTTTACACACTGTTAAGTTTCAATTCAATATCCCGAATTCGGAATTCCTATTAAAAATGCATGTTACACAATCAATTTTAAGAATCGGGAATTCTGTTAAATTCAAAACATCAGATTTCAGATTCAGATTTCATATTCATGCAGATCTAAGATTCAGATTTAAGAATCAGATTTCAGAATTCAGATTCAGAATTAAGATTCAGAATTCAGATTCAAAATTCAGATTCAGAATTCACATTCAGAATTCAGATTCAGAATTCAGATTCAGATTTCAGATTCAGAATTCAGATTCAGAATTCAGGTTCAGATTCAGAATACAGAATTCAGGTTCAGATTCAGAATACAGAATTCAGATTAAGAATTGAGATTCAGATTCCCGATTCAGATTTCAGACTTCAGAATTCATATGTCAGATTATCAGATTTCTAAAATAGCATATGGGACATTTTGTGAATTGATGCAACGAAATCCATTGAATTTTCAGTAAAATTTGATTCAGTGTGTTTACTAGCTTTTTGAACTTAAGTTAAGCGAGCGTTTACTGCAAACAATTTCTGGCCACCGTAAGTATACAGATTACTATTTACAAGTGAAATAACTTATAATTTTCAGTAAAATACCGGTGCTGTGTGCAACTGTTGTTTTAGGTTATGTTTAATAGGTTCAAATCTGCCCGGAAACAAGTTTAAAATTATTCATATTAAGCTTACTTTATTAACAGCAAAAAAGCCATGAGTCAACTGGAACGTTCCCTGCTGCTGCTGGACGAAACGGCAGTTAAATCCAGAAGAGGTCTCCTGAGAGCAAAAGATCCCCGGGACTACCGGCATCTGGACGAATCCGAAGCTCCAGCAGTTGATGCCTCCATGGATTTCGATATGTCCCTAACGGTGGGGCCTCACGAAATTCGCACCTTTATGTTGGATAGCCACCAGCAAAATCTCTCCGGTAGTCGGATGAGCTTGGCAGGGAGCCAGGTTTGTTTTGATTTTTGATTTGATTTTTATTTGATGAAAATAATCTCGTTTGATTGCTTTTAGGTCAGCACCACCGGAATAAACGTGCGCAGTCAAACGGAAGGCCTTTTCGTAGGGTTTCTGGAGGTTTTGCAGCGACGTTCTTCCGAAGCTGAGGTCTTCGAGACGGTGGAAGATTTGATCGAAACCCTGGACGAAGCGTTAGCCGGAATTGAAAAGATAACGACCCATGCCGCGTTTGGCCGAGAACGAAAGATTGTGGCTGAAGAAAGCTGGCTAAATGTGGAAAGGGATACCTGGAAGTTGTTGTTTGCTCTGTATAAAGACCGTCTCGTAGTTCAGAAAGACGATCTGGAGCTAGATGATTTGCCACTGGTGAACAGTGAGCGAGCCGTTGTGGAGCACCTGTATGCTGCCAATGCCAATTTGCGCGAGTATCAGCTAATTGTGGATTGGCTAGAGCAAACAGCTCTGGAACAAAATCGGATGCAAATCGGTCATTTCACAGATCGAACGATAGCTTGGGAAAATACTTTGCACCAATTGCAGAACGTGGGTCTAACGGCGTTTGGCAGCTCTAGAGAGATTGTCAAAAGTCTGGATCCAGATGCTCCGACCCGGGAACGACGCCCACTGCACGATTTAGACGTAGAAGATCAGGCCCGATTGGCCAGGCAACTTTTTCAGGAAATTCGTTTCGGTCGTATCGAGGAAGCTCAGAGATTGTGCGAACATTGTGGCCAATCATGGAGGGCTGCTATTTTGGAAGGTTGGCGTTTGCATCACGATCCCAACTATGAACCGACGGTGGGAACTTCCGGTTCGGCCTTGACCAGTAACATCAAACAGGCCATCGAGGGGAACCCACGCAGGGACCTTTGGAAAAAGCTTTCCTGGAAGATGGCAGAAAGTAGGGAGATTGACGAGTACACTCGAGCCATGGTTGGTTCTTTCTGCGGGAACCTGGAGGCACTTTTGGCTGTCCTCGGAGATCACAGCTGGGCCGATGTTCTGTGGGCCTATTTGAAGGTTTGTTAAAACTAATTATTTTCTACATATTATTTCATTTTAAAACCTGTGAACCCAGGAGCTGTTTTCCAATAGTTTTTTTAATATATTCTTATTAGAAAATATAGTTTTTATCCTTGAATTTTGACCATTTCCAATTAATATCTAGAAAAGTGTCCTAACCACAACAATACAAATGTCATTGCAGGTCCAAATCGATATACGCGTTGAAAGCGAAATCAGATCCCATTGCGTCAAAAGCTATCTACCGATGCCGGAAAAATACTGGAACAGCAAAATGACGCTGGAACAGATCTTCGAAGAACTGGGAGCGCACCGCAATCCTCGGATTCGCGCCACAGCCCAGGAGGTGGATCGCGTTATCCAGAAGCACCTGATCCTGGACGATATTGCCGAATTAATGCGGCAGGTCGACGGTTGGTTGAACGATTCTAGCTTCCAGTTGACACCCCAGATGGTTCGGTTCCTAACGCATCTGGTGATGTTTATGCGCCAGATTCGGAAACAATTCCAGGAGGATATCGGGGATCGGGTGATCAAACGCTACGTGGAATGTTTAATCAAGCACGGAGAGCCTCAGCTAGTAGCATTCTACACGGCCGCTTTGCCGGCCAGCCTGCAGCTGCTAATGTATTCCAACTTTTTGGAAACCATTGTGGAAACTCAAGCTCGTAAACGTGCCCTCGAGGAAGCCTATCAATTTGGTTTGGACGTTCCGGCGATTACGGTCTACACGGTTGAAAAATGTCGCAGCAAAGAAGATGACTCAGATGCTAAACCGCAGGAAGGTATGCCAAACTGCATTTTAATCAGTTTACTCTTATCTAAACTTGTTGAACATTCTTGCAGGTGACATCAGTCCACTGGATCAGTCTAAAATATCTTCGCTAGAGTGGTTGGTGTTTTATTCCGAACAACGTGGTGAGCTGCTGTGGCAAACCAACGCCCTTATTCGATCCTTCCTGGCTAAACGTAACGTAGAGGCAGCCCGCAAGGCATTCTCGGTAGTGCCTGCCGATACAATTCAGCAGATTATCAACAATTACGGCTCCAAGGATGATCTTCCGCACAAGGAGGAGGCCAGCATCAAGGAATATCTCTGCCATCAGACCTATCTGGCAGCGATCGATGGGTACAACGATTGGGTAGAGTATTACTACAATATGAAACCGAAACCTCCCCAACTGGTCAAATCCAGCAACTTTACCGAGCGTGTTGCTTCCGAGCACCGAGAGCAAACCTACCGTATGGATTTGGAACGTTGGCATGCACAGTTGCAGGAACAGACCACGGTCACCAGAGATTTGCTGTACAACATTTTACTGTTCCCGGATAAGGGCTGGCTAATCGATCCGGAAGACACCAACGATACTTTGAAGGCGGCTTATGAATCGGGCTGCAACGAGGAAGAATGGCAGCACCGGGCCGTGCAACTGGAAAATTTGCGAAAGCTTTGCATTCCCGATGTGGTGTTGCTGCTGCACCAAATTTTCACCCTTTCCGGACGGTACAGTGAAAGTTTGCAGCTCGCTGATGTTATCGGTTCGGAACAGCGGCAACTCTATGCGGTGTACTCGAAGCACAAGCTGGCGGAGGTTATGACCAAGATAGCCGAATCATCGCTGGCGCTCATGAACGAAAAGATGGATCCTTTCGTGGGGGAGGCAGCGAAGAAAAATTAGATAGTATTCCTCAATGATAAGCGCATTTCGATAGCTGTGAGTGAATAAATGTTTTTCCATTTGAAGTGAAGTTGTGAATGATTCAAACCCGAAGTTCCTAATATTCAGCACAATTCGCGCAGTGCCAGATAAATTTAGAAATTCGTGATCGAGAAAAGAGTAGGAGTCTGGAATCGCGAAAAATTTCTGAAATGCATTTGGTATTGGTTAAACATCTACAAACGTCGGCTGCTATTGGTCAAGAATCAGCGCAATCAATACGGTAAGTGTAAATGTTAAATTAAATTTTGTATTAACACCTACACATACACCTACAAGTTATGAAAATTGATGATAAATTTAACCATGTCGATTTGGAACTGCTTTCGAGTTCCAAAGTTCATTGGGTCTCTGCGATAGTAGAAATTAAGTGATGAGCGATCAGGAAAATGTCAATGACCTAGGGGTTTGTTGCCCAAAGGTTCGCAAATGAACAGGTTGATTGAGCAGATATGAATGGATTCGATATGACAGTTATGAAACCGTGGAACCCAATCTATCTGGTGATAAACGCCCTAGAAGCAACAAGTCATCTGTTGTCCTTTCCGTTATTGGTGAAATTTTGAAATTCAGAAAGACCCCGGCTTGAAGATCTGATGTATTGCACATCTGGTTGAAAATTGTTGAGTCAAAAAAATGAAGGGCATCAATATAGAAGAAAAAGAATGTATTTTAAATAATCTATTTTGTATTTTTTTGTAAAACTGAACAGAACAGGTACATCGTACATCTATAATTTTCTCAAACATAATAAATGATAAATATTAACAAAATCGTTGGTTTTGGTAGGGAGTTTTCGTTTCCCGTTATAGTTTTGGACATCTACAAATAACAATATTTAAAAATCCTAAAAAAGCTTAGCTTTCCAGAATCGCACAATAAATCTAGAGTTTGTTTTAATTATGTCGTATGAACCACTTGATGTATTACGAGAAAATTGATGTTGAACTTTCGAATAACAATTTTAATTTTTTATTTTAGACTGTTTGTCAGCCTTCACGGCCGCTATTCGCAAAACTGTTCCATATGCATTTTCATCATGTTTTCAGTTTTTCTCAAAAATCGTTTTAATATAAGTTCCTCAATGTAAACTACTTTCATAACTTGGTTCCCAACATATATGCAAACATATCAAGTCATGTTTGTCCATATAAAATACACATGCAAAGCGTCTCATATGTATGTCGATTTTTACAGAATACTTTAAAATTGCTCCTCTAATTTACGTTAACTTTACAAATATTCATAAAATGTGTGCGACAAAATAAGCATTCATTGAAGTTAGGAAAGTTTTAGTATATAAAATAAAGTTTTTATAAAGTAAAGTCAAAAATAACATTTTTCAAAAGTTTTACAAGCTAAGTTTAGCCTAATGGATGAATTCCAGCTGAATCATTTTGACTTTTTTCTTCTAACAGCCAACAACTACATTTTTCAACTGTTGCGCATAACGTAAAACCCATCCCCACAGAGTAAGAAAATGAAATAGAAAGACAATCGTATATGTGTGATGCGAGTCGAGTTCAAAAATGTCATTCAATATTGGCATTGCTGCCTGATTGATGGATGGAACGATATTGACTGAAATTTAACAGCCATGCTTTAAACTAATTAATCAATTTTTTTTTGTCATAAATCGAGAACAGACTTAAAATTTCAAATCTTGGAAACAAATAAGAAACCAAGTTTCAGAAAATAAGTTTAAGTCTTGCAATTCGAGACTCTAGCTGCATCTCTCATTCTATAGCGGTTTCTATTGATTTATATTGTAATATGATTTAAAATAATTTTTACAAAACAAAAACATTATTAATAGAACACAATTTTTGGATTTTAGTCAGATATGAAAGTACAGGCCCCTTTCGTTTTTGGCAACACGCTCGAGAACGTTGTGTTGCCAAGATCGAACCGAGCCAAAATCGATCGGTATTTTTCATCAACTTTTTTTCTACCTATTCATAAAAATAAACCATTGCTTTTATTATTAACTCAATTTTTTTTTTGATAATTTTTACTAGTTTTTTGTTATGTTTTATCATGATTTAGACACAGTTATAACTTTTTTTTATGTTTAGAATGTTTGTTTGTTATTTTTATAATTTTTGTTATTGTCATATTGCATCTTTTTTTTTAGATATTTTTTAGTTTCTATTGTTTTGTTTATATTTGTTTTTGAGTTTTGTACGTTTTTCGTAATTTTTGAGTGCTTTATATATTTTTTTCGAATTTTTGTTCTTGTTGTTATATTTTATCAACATTCAAGAACGTAAAAACGTATTCATGGTGTTTGTCAAATTATATTGGTCTTGTTATAGCGAAAACTATATGATAATGTCGTTCCAAAAAACCGTTTAAAGGATGTCCACGATGAAATTGCCACACTAAGAAATTGCTCTAACTTTTTAATCGTTAAGTAGAATTTAATGAAAATTTGGGTGGATTTTGTTCATAGTGCATCCGCTCTTTCGAAGCTGCGCTGCTGCCATCTGGGGTAGTACGATGTAGCGTGAGCAACATTCTGGGTGAACGATAAATTATAGACAACTTTACATTGCTTCGAGTTAAGTTTTCATAAATCCAAAAGATTTTGAAAAAAAAACACTCCTTTGAAAATTTGGAGTTTGTTTTAAAGTAAATTTAAATAAATAAGCCTGGTAGGAGAGTCAATTCTATCTGATAGTTCCATTTTAAAAAAAAGTCAGTCGGTCAGAGAAAACTAACATGGGGCCGTTCAGATACCACCTGGACAACTTAGGGGGGAGGAGGGGGTATGAAAATGTCCACGGAGAGGGGGGTAGGGGTTTGAGTAGTAACCACGTGGACATACTTACTTTCAAAACATTTTCTAAAGGTGAATAAATATTAAGACGTTTTAATCAAAATCTTAAAATTGCAAAGTTTTCCAGTTTAAGTTTAAGCAACTAGTAGCCACTTGAAAGCAAGCTATAAATATGATAATTTTGAAATTAATAATAATTATAATTATTACAAATTAGATTTAAAAAAACTATTTCAAATCTGTCCACGTGGACATACGGGGAGGTAGGCAGGGGTTTGCCAAATGTCCACGGAGGGGGAGGAGGGGATCAAAAATCTCATTTTTCTGTCCATGTGGTATCTGAACGGCCCCTATGTGAATCAATCTTTTCGTCCATTTTCTTAACTTTTAATTTTTGCCAATAATCTATATTTTTTATCATATCTTCATATTAAACTTTATGCGATTCTCGTTGGTCTATATAAAAGAACGATTTTCTCGTTGTTACTTTAAACTATAACTATTGGATTTGGTTTAGTTGTTACATTTAATAAATACGTTATATAAAAATTTAAATAGTTTCAGCCTAAGACAGTCCCCCTTATTCTGCGCCGCGCGTGAGGTGACGATAGTCGAGTCACCCGATTCCAGTAGTCACTTTAGGTGAGAAACGTCTTTTAGAATTAACTTTTTGAGTTATTATCCTAATCTAGTAGTCACCGTGAGTGACAAATCGTATGCTCTGTCACATCGGTTTCGGGAATAAGGTGACAAGACTCACGCGACTCCGACTCGACTCGACTACTTTCAATAAAATTTTCAATAAAATTTTCCAAAAAAAAAAATGAGGTCATGAGGTCCGATAAAAATACAAAACATTTTATAACCCTTGAACGATGGCAATTGAAAAGCATTTAAGTAAACTTGAATTGTGTAGGATATAATTTTTTTTCATGTCAACCACCATCAAATATAAAAATCCGCTTTCCAGCTATTAAGTTATTACGCCTGATTGTATGCAGCTGCAGAAGGAAACCTAATAGAAAATAGCAAAAATTTATGTTTTTCGAATAAAAAATTCTACCTTACCAATTGTTGGGTCTTTCCCAAATTTTAAAGGAACGTTAATTGACTACTCTGACTACTGCAATTGCAAAAGTGCATTTGGCTCGAGTTTTCATTCAAAAATATGTGAAATACTCAGAATAGTTTTTGGAGTAGTAAAAAATTGACCTTTTTTATGTCGATTTGCGATGCTTCACGGTACATACACATTTTCTCCTATAGCTCACAATATTCTCTGAACCTTCTACTCCAAATCTGTATCCGTCATTTTCTGAAAATCCTAACCAAATCAAAGAAAATAATGATTTATTAGAAGCTAGTATTTCCACCCGTTTGTTTACATTTTCTTGCACACACACGAGCTGTCAAAAATTAGCTTCGAAATCGCGAATTGTTTACATCCTGCAAATTTTTGCAGTCCTGTGATCAAAACTCGTGAAAATGGAGTCGGAAGAACAGCTCGTGCGTGATAAAATCTTGCGCATTCATTGCGAGAACAAGGGTCTCTCGGATCGTTCCATCGCTAAAACGTTGGGAATCGCGCATTCCACGGTGTCGCGAGTGATAAGGCGGTTCGAGGAACGACTAACCCCCGATCGGAAGCTCAGAAGTGAAGGAAAAAATATTCCGTACAACACCAAAAATCACAACAACGTAGTTGGGGCCTTCAACCGAAACCCGAACGCCTCCGTTCAGGATGTGGCTAGGAAGCTGAACCTAGCCGAAGTTTTGTCCAGAAGACCAAAACCACGGCTGGGCTTCGAACGTTCGAGGTACAAAATGCTCCTAATCGCGACGCGAAGCAGAACAAGTCCGCCAAAACCCGTGTCAGGAAGTTGCACCTCAACATGCTGACGAAAGTTGAATGCTGCATCATGGACGACGAAACATATGTAAAGGCCGACTTCAAACAGACCCCGGCAACCTGTTTTTCACGGCCAAGGATAAGTTACGCGTTCTGGAGCATGTCCGCACTCAGAAGATGTCCAAATTTGCGAATAAATTCCTGGTTTGGCAAGCCATCTGCACATGCGGGAAGCGCAGTGCACCTTTCGTGACCCAGGACACGATGAACGGACAGGTGTACATGAAAGAGTGCCGCCAGAAGCGGGTGCTTCCTCTCCTGAAGGTCCCAACGTCCCAACAATCTTCTGGCCGGATTTGGCCTCACTCCACTTCCCCAAGGACGTGCTGAAGTGGTATGCGGACAATAAGGTCAATTTCGTCATGTCATATTATACCATGAGCATTTTGTATTTTTTTTTGAATCGTAGGTTCTACGAAACATTTTATGTACTGACCTTAAAGTCTGGAATTGTCTGGAAGAAAAGTTAAAAGTCTGGACGTCTGGGAACCTGAAAAAATGTCTGGCAGAAGTTCAAAAAGTCTGGTAGATCCAGAAAAAATCTGGAAGTCATTTATAAAAAAAAAGTTTAAAATTTCGAAAATACCAGGGAACAACGAAAGGAAAAGTTGTGAGATGTTTTATAAAATCAAGAATTTCGACGAATTTTTTGGAGATTTCATCCTCTCCCCCCTCTCCATCCGTAGATCCGCGCATGCTTACAGATCAACGAATATTGTTCATGTCGAGAACCGTTCTCTGGCTCGAAAACCTTCTCCTGGTTCGATAACCCGTTTGCTAACTGTACTAGATGTGAACAGTATTCACTGGAGATCTTATATTCCGTCTTTATGCATCGCAAGACAAGTGGTGTATGAAAGGTCTAACTGTAACTAAACTCTAACCGAGAAGTCTGTCCACACAACAGTTAAGTTTATTTGTTCCTCCTCAATATTTTAAATAATCAGTCAATTTTTTGTGAATTTAAATTCAGTGTTCCGAAAATATTCCAATGACTGAAGTTATGAAAATCTAAACATTTTTACAAGAGAAAACATTTCCAAATCTACTCCACACTTTCCAATTGAATCGAGCCTCTAGCCTCTTCCGATCGCCTAGCTGGTTGGTATCTACTGGATCTGTGGCCGATAGCACATCGATTTCTGGTGCTCCACTTGTGAACCGCTAACTCCATCAAAAATACCAAAAACGCTAGCGCATTAAGTCCTGCGTAGAAGAAAAAAACATTCCTCCAAACACCCAAATCGAAACGTTTGGCCCCCGGATGCATGCCCTGGTTCGGATTGGCTCGATTCTTGGCGATCATGTACAGCGTTCCCTTGAACTGAATCTTATTCAGCTGATGCGCTACAATACCGGTCTCGACACACCGAACGGTAATCTCGTTGAGCGGTTCCAGCAACGGGGAAACCTTCGGCAGAGCCATTGCGGTGTAGAACTCGAAAATATGTTCGTTGATCACGTGGATCAAGCTCTGCATTTGCTCATTGTCGAAAAACCGCGCTCTCACGGTTTCGGTACGTAGATCGTGGATCAGCACGGCCGATGCTTTGGTGGTTAGCATTTCGGTTATCAGGGTTGCCCCGGTTACGTTTTTGCCAGCAATCGAAGCTTCTTGGTAGAGTTTCTGGTGTAGAACGTCCATTGAGAAGGGTTTTTGTTGAAGCGATGGTCGCAGAAAATCACCATAGGCAACGGGAATCTTGAGGAAAAGTTTGGAATCGAGTAACTCTTCGAGGGTTTGCAGATCATCTACACGATCATCTCGGATGTTGAGTCGTTTGATGATGACAGCTTGCCATATGGAGTACGAAATCAGGGTGTAGATCATGATCCCGCACAGCACAAGTCTAGCGTGAAGGTTCTTGGGGAGCCTTGTGGACACGGCTAGGGTCACTGATAATGTGTACATTAGCGCACCGGAGTAGGAATGTTGATGCCGGTCCACTAGCTTCAGCAACAGCGGAAAAACTGCAGCAATTGTGAAATTGACGGCATAGAATGACCAAGTGAAGATGTTAAAGAACACGCGATCTTTGCTGCGCGACTGGTAGTAGTTCTTCGGTACGATAAACACCAACTTGGTCGTGGTTAGCTGCCGCAGATATTGAAGGTTCTGGATGTTGTAGCTGTGAATGATTCGTGAGTTGGCTGCCAGATCTATGCGGTTTGTTCTAATAAGCTCCAAAGAGCCTCCCACGGATCCGTTTGGATATACGAAACCAGTTGATAGTTGACCTGGTAGAATGACATACTCGATGGTACTGTTTAGGTACTGCCGGATGATTTCAACGATTTCTCCATCAAGGTATTCGTAGCGCACGATTCTTCCATCGCTCCCGTACAAAGGCATCGACATTTGCTCTACATCCCCAATGGCCACTCGCAATCTGTAACCCTGAAGGTTGCGAATTCGTTGCTTGAAAAATTGTTCGACCCAGAGCACGTGATGTTTTACCGCAGCCAGTGAATGCACAACTTCACATCTGATGTTTCTTTTGCCGATCATCCCCGGTTCTGTTAGAAAAGGATTCAGCAGACATATTTCAGCGGTGATATTACGCCGGTTGATAATCAACATGTTCGGAATTCCGTACTGTAACCAGGTTAGCTTGAAGATATCTACAATTTGCTGCGGCTCGAGATCGAGGCCGACCAGAATGAGCCGAGCTAGAGGATTTGCGATCGCCATAGTTGGAATCAAATACTGTGTGAAGATTTCGTACGTTCCTCGACTCAGAAAAGTTTCTACCTTCGAGTATGCATTGATGTCTTTTCCAAACGCAGGATCCTGCTGTTTCCGATGCGTCTGTCGGATGAACCTAAGGAAAAATTGTTAGAAATTAAGAGTTTATGAAAAGAACCCTCTTAATAGCAATTCTTACTCTTTCAGTTTGTAGAGTATTAACGGTTTCTTGATGCCGTCCAGGGCGCACTGCAACGAAGCGAACATTGGATCCTGAGTGCTATCCATCGTTTCGATCGCTATCAAATAGTGGAATCTATCGATTAACCGACCCACGATGTCGACGTAGATTCGATTAGCTTGGAACTTGCAGAAAGCCTGCGGTTCCACGATGTTGAAATCGGCAGCACTCGATGGAACAGAACCGAAACCTGCTATCAGTAGCAAAACCACCGCCGCGTGGTCAGTTCCAGATAATAGATGCATTGTCGGGATCAGTTTAAAAACACAATCAAAGTGGACGGCAATTTTATATCATTTTTTTTCTTAGAAGAGATATAATGCGTGGGTATTATAGTGATATACCCATAAATTATGCATGGAATACAATATTATAATGTTTAAACACGCATTTGATCAGGTGCGATTGTTTACATTCGGGAATAATGTTCTCGGAGGACAATCCTCCATTTTCTACTATTGTTAAGCTAATTGAGCAGCTTTTGTTGTGAATCGTTTTCTATTACAAATCGTTTAATAGTATTGTTACACAAGTTTTTTCATCGAAACTTTGAAAGGATTAAACACCTGATAAGGCACCTTTGAACGATATTTGCAGTTTAGGGTGGCTCGAGAAATCCACGTATTCCGGAATCATAATCTTGGGGCTGAATTTTTTCTTGGCTTGCCATAAGACCCCAAACCAATTTTCAGTTCATTTGATCAACTCTTATCGTAAGATGAATATGATACAAGTTAATAGAAAAAGGAACAGAAAAGAGGGTATGCTGTATGAATTCCCAATAGCCCCCTTTTACCCGTGCTTTAAAGAAATTGTCAAAAGAGAACGAGCTCTTACCGGTATACATTTGCCCTTGAATTAAACTGTTTTCTCTTAACTTCTATCATCTTACGGTCTTCCAGAGCATGTGTGAAAATAGGTCTAACTTCAAAACAAAAATTGCTAGAACGAATAGTGTCATAATTTCATACTTATTTTAACGTGGCCCAAAACCAAAACCCAGCGAAAAAAAACGAATTAAACGGAGAACGTCGACAAAACAAAATAATGCTATTGATCTGAGAACAAATAAAATTTTGTTTGCTTTCAATCAATTTACATTTGCTACAAACAAAATTTTGCCGGAAACAATAAAACAAATTCCCTGATTAAAAAATATTTTATTCAAAAATTGCATCTTTTTTTGATTAACTATTTTTCTGAAGCAAAATCATTCAAATGAAAATAAAGTTCATTTCAACAAAAGAATTCTTCGATTCATTTTTTTTTGTTTTTCTACTTTCAATGTACGTTTTTCTCTTTGCCTGAAGGAACAATTTCAGCTCCCAAAATTTTGATTCCGGAACCTATCGGTTGGTTGTGCTCCACCCCAGTAGATACAAATTGACGTTGGGTACACAAGCATATAGGAGATTGAATTATTCTGTTTTAATTCTGATAAAATCTATCACGTTTATGGAAAATAAGGGAACGTATCCAGGCCAACATCAGTGATGGAAATTTTTGTGTGTTAATGGCTACCGGTCACTATAACTTAGGGTATTCGATGTATGGGAAAAAAATCATCATCGAATTAGAGAACGGACCAATATTGAAGATTGGCTCAACAAACTGACCAGTGCAAAATTTCTGCCCAATTGGACTTGATTTAGATTTAGGTAAGCATCAGAGCGCTCAAAGAGGTTTATCGCACTCTTGTTGTCACAGCGAACCGGAATTGCCATAGTCGTCCCAGTCTACTCCGCGATAAGACCACGCCACTATATAGCCTCTTGAGTGATGGCCGCCAATGCCATGTACTCTGCTTCCGTTGTGGATAGAGCTACCGTCGGTTGTCTTCGAGAGCTCCAAGCCACCGCACCACCGCTGGATAACGTATCCGCTTGTTGACCGCCTCGTTTCAGGATCGTTACCCCAGTCAGCATCGCTGAAAGCATCGAACTGACTCGCGTGTTGCCTCGAGTAAACCAACTTCAAGGATTTCGTTCCGGGCAAATACCGCAAGATTCTCTTTGCTGCTGTCCAGTCCGTCACTTTCAAACTCGCTTTTACCGTATTTGTTTATGCCGAGGCATCCACTAGTGTTGTACTGGTGCAGCACTAGGTGCTGTCAAACTGTTTGTTTATTCGAACTTGTTGCACTGGGTTTGACCTGGTGTTGCACTGCCATCGGGCGGTGTTGCCCCGAAAATTTTGTCTGTGTTGCGAGAGAGCGTGTGAGTGAGTGAGGTAGCAATACACTGGCGAAAGTTTGTGCTTGTTTTTGTCGGGTACGGTGGACCACTGATCGAGGGGAGAAAACAAATACGGTATTTGTTAACTGACGCGTTTTCTCCTCGTTGGCCATTTCAGCACGAACTTCTCACTCGGAAATCTCACTCTTTCTCTCACTCTCATCATTCTCTTTTTATGCTAATTGTCGTTAAACGATGAGATTGACATTTTCAGAATCGATCAAACCAATTATACAGGGTGGATCAAATAACGTGTAAATACTCATAACTAATCAATCTTTTCTACAGATACTTCATTTGAAATTTAGATGTTAATCCTTGCTTCACTTTAGTGACCATCTCCTCATCATTTAAAAAAAATGAGAAAATCGTCCACGTACACCGTCAATATCAGCACCTAGGATCCTTCCGCTCGATAGTAGACGCACGTGTCATGAGCTGATCGAGATAGACCCATCCTTGTCCCAATTCCTTGTCCAGCTTACGATTTCAGACCCTGCTAGCCTGCTTGAGACCGTATAACGCTTTCTTCAGACGACAAACACGTTTCGTTCCGTCCTCGAAGCCTTCTGGTTGGCGCATGTAAATTTCTTCGCCCTGGAGTTCGCCTTGAAGAAATGCTATCACTGCATCGAGTTAATGGATGTCCAAGTTCAGCTCAACCGCCTTCGTCAGCAAATATCGAATTGTAGCGTAACGGATGCCCGGGGAATAGGTCTCCGAATAGTCGATGCCTTGGACCTGGGAACACCCTTTGATAACCAGTCTCTGCGTTGTCTACGTTGGTTTTCATTTTGAACACCCACTTGTTATTCAAAGCCTTTCGCCCTTCCGGTAAGTTGGTCATCTTTCAGTGTCGTGATTTGTGGTTTGTTTTGCCACACGTCTCAGATCAGCATTAGTGCTGATCCGTTTCCCCGTCTTCTCCAGTTTGGCACTCATGCGGACTTTTGATGCGGACCCTTGATGCGAACCCTTGATGCAGACCTTTGATGCGGACCCTTAATGCGGACCCTTGATGCGGACCTTTGATGCGGACCTTTGAACCTTTGATGCGGACCTTTTGATGCGGACCCTTAATGCGGACCCTTGATGCGGACCCTTGATGCGGACCTTTGATGCGGACCCTTTGATGCGGACCCTTGATGCGGACCTTTTGATGCGGACCCTTGATGTGGACCCTTGATGCGGATCCTTGATGCGGACCTTTGATGCGGACCCTTAATGCGGACCGTTGATGCGGACCATTGATGCGGACCTTTGATGCGGACCCTTGATGCGGACCTTTGATACGGATCTTTGATGCGAACCTTTGATACGGACCACCAAGCACAAGCACTACTTGTTGCTCATAAGAGCTTCGATTTCAGAATGACCTCTTAAGCGACCAGGTTGCTTTATTTATAGCGAGTGATACCCGCGCGTCACGTTTAAAACACTCGGGTGGGCAGAGGAAAACGCGAGTGGATTTTTTTCTTTCTTTTCTTCTTACCAGAACGCGCGTTCGCGTTGCTATGGGTTTCAGACTAAAAGTGCATAGGGTTACCAACGGACAAATATTGTATTAAATTTAACTTTTTATATATTTTTTTATTTATTATTATTATTATTATTTCTAGTTCTAGTACATTATCCTACACTAACTTCAGCATTCTCAGGCACTAAGTGAAATTTTTTTTCGAGCACTTAATTACTGATTTACAGCCTTTTTCCTGAAGCATGTTTTTTCATAAAAAAAAATCTTGGACTTGAGATAACTCTCAAAAAATTGATTGTAGCTGAAAATTTTCTGAGAAGCCTGAAAAATCGTACCTCGCGTAACTTTTGATTTCCTTGATAGAACCTTTCGAAAACTTCAGACGTGCTAGCTTTATATTTCAACAATCACTTTGCAAAATTTCGATAAAAAATGTAGCGTAGTTTCAGATATATTGCAGTTTGAATGAGAAAAGTCCAAAAAGTCCGATTTTCGTAGAATTACTGTATCTCAGGCCACACAAACTTCAGAAAGCTCAATATTATATAATTGTGTAATGGTTGATGTATCTAACGCAAAAAATTTGATTAAAAAATATCATCAGAGCAAAAAGTTATGGAAGTTCAAAGTCGAAGTGACAGTGCGCGTGTTTCCAATTTCTATACAATTATGAACGGTACTGTAAATAAGGCGTTATCATCATTTAAAGTTCAAAAACCGTCATTTGACCACCTCCGGTACGTTTAGTGTTAGGTCACAAAAAGGGCACAAAAGTACTCTTAACGGGATCTACTAAGTCACAAAAAGTGCATTGAGGTGCTTTCTTCCTGGCTTTCTGGTTGGGCGGGTGCGCCTGGAGGTATGCTATGAAATCATATCACCACTTCGAGTTTTAGATTCACCAAGAACAACATCTAGGCGTGGCCTAATGGTAGCGTGTTCAATTGTCACCACGAAGGTCGGAGTTCGATCCCGAAGCCGGGCAAGTGTTTTTCAATAAGTCATTAGGTTGCTTGAGTTACCATTCTGATGTATTATAATGTAAAGAAAAAAAAAGCAATCGAGCAACAAATTGAACAAATCTCGGCAAACCGCAATTTTTCGAGTTTGGCATTTGGGTTTGGGACGCTGCGCGCGATGTATTGAACATAGTGAATAATCAGGAGAAGGTGTTGATAAAAACGGATGTCTAGGGTCCAGGGACAAACATTAAATCTTGAATTGTGGTTGAACATCTACTTCTTTATAACTTCAAACTTTAAAACAGAACCTAGAATTGCGAGTATTGCTTAAGACATCTAATTTAACAAAGCTATGTATCAATACTAAAAGCGAATGTGACTTTTGAACTTTCCACAGTTGCATCTTGTTCGTCGGAATCGCTTCCAGATCTGTACCACCTTGTGAACCCCTATTTCTAGCGCACAAACCAAGCAGCATACGCCGAGCATAATGATTCCGGCCAGAAAGAACGGCCTGAGGGCTCTCCATCTTACATAGGGTCTAGGATTTTCCGGACGAAATAATCCTTCCCGGTACCGTCTCATGTAGTGCATCTCGTTATGGTAGAATTGCATTTCAAAGATGAAGTTTATGACACCATTCTCTACACACTGCATCGTGATTTGATTCAGTAATTCCATGTACGGGGAGTTACTTGGAGCATACATGGCTATGAAGAACTGGTAAAATGTCTCCGGGATCATTTGCAACAAGTTTTCTCCGCTGCGGGCATCATAGTACTTTGGCAGAAGCTCGCTATGGTATTCTTCCGTAAGTAAAACTGCGTATTTTCGGGTTTCAATGATCAGCTGCATGAGCTCTTCCACTGGTCGTTCCGTTTTGTCGATGCGTTTGGTGATGTTGTATCGACGAACGGTTGCTCCATCAAATTTTACGAAATCTAGCATTGAAGGATGTATCGCTATCTTCAGATCCGACTGCCACAGCTCTTCTAATGTCTCGATGTCCCTTGAATATTTGGCGTTGCTGATTTCATTAATCATATTACCCTGAAAAACGCTGTAGACGACCAACTGGAACCAAATTAGTCCCATCCAGTACGTTCGTAGAGCGGGTATGTGAGTTATTTTGATCGAAATGTTGCACAGCGTAGCGATCGTTGAGAAGACCACATCACCTAGGGGAACCTTCCGAAGTACCATTATGGGTAATTGAGTGGTCCAATGTTCCACGATTTTATAGCCCAAAGGAAACCACAAAATGATAAGAAAGTAGAGGATCAAAAAAGTTGGCGACAATGCGGAAATGTTGATTTCCCTTTTGGCATCGGGATAGTAATTTTTGGGCACGATGAACTTCAAGCGTAACCGAGCTAGAGGGAATAGAAACTGGACATTCTTAGCTCCTACGACAGGGAATATTATCCGAGATCCAGCCAGGTCTGCTCGACCATACTCGATGTCTCCCAAAGCACCCATGAATGTTCCGTTCGGCAAACGAAATCCAAGATCTGTACCAGGACTGACCTCTTCAGCCGTGAAATTCAGAAGCTCTGACATAGTTTCTAGTACTTCTTGATCCACTTCGTTTGATGAATTATTAGGTTGCCATGGTACGCTTTTCCTCAGTTGATCTGGTGGCTTCAGCATTGTTATCTATGGAGATGAATCGAGAAAATAGTTGGTGAGATGTGGATGAAAGTCCTAACAGAAGTACCTACCTTAAACTTTCCATCGACCGTGGCCTCACTCTCCGCAGCATTGGCCGTTAGTTGACCGATCTTATCGATTTCTGACGCCGGAATACATTGTATACCATTCTTCTTATCGACGTTGCATAAACTCGATACGTTGCTGCTGATCAAATAAGCCACCATGTGGGGAACCATCTTGGTGGCAGATCTCAAGATACCTTCGTTACGGGCAAGACCGCCCTGCAGAGCAATCAGACCAATAGTTTCGAAGCTTTTGTAATCGATAAGCCGCACTGAGTTGGTCATTGGTACTTTCCGGGAAGCTAGCATTATGACTCCGTCCGCTTGCAGGTGCCAGTCTCGGTTGTCTGGGAAAGTGAAATATTAAGGGTATACTGTGCGGACACACTTCCCACAAGGAAAACTTACAGGCATTTACCGAGTAGTAAATGTTGTAGCTAAAATGCTCACTCCATACCGGTAGCTTGGCAACACAACCAAACCAATCACTGATCAAGGTAAATAGCGATACTTCCGGGACATTCTGCAAAAGACACATAAGAATTTTGAAATTTTTTCGCACCTGTGCTCACAGGAACAGTAAAAATAATGAAATTAATTTAAATAATACCCTTTCAAAGGAGCTTTAACACGCTCGTCGCCATGGGACCCATATTCGTGTAACGGGTGTATTTCCTGAGAGGCCCCGTCGCATCAAAAACGTGTGACGCTCTCTTACTCGAGTTAGCCGCTCAGTTTAGCCACACGTTGCAAAGTCTCCTATTTTCTCCTTCTTTCCTTTCGGCTAGTAAATTTATAACTACCAAAATGAGCGTGGCGAAGAACGTGTTACAGCCGAAAGACAGGAGCTGAAACCAAAAAGAAAAAAAATCCGTGCTCGCACTTTAAGACAAAACAAAAGCGCACGGCGATATCAAAACATATCAAATCTGGTGCGATGAGCTCAGTTTCTCTCTCGACAAACACGAGGTCCAGTACCACACACGAGCTCATACCACGCAACAAAACTCACTCATGAGCAGAGAGTCGTCACAGTCAGAATGAATAAAGGGTGTCCAAGATGAAATTGCCACACTATGAAATTGCTCTAACTTTTTAGTTTTGTTTTAGTTCATAGTGCATTGTTTACATCCTGCAAGTTTTAAAATCCTGTGATAAAACTCGCGGAGTTGGAAGAATAGATCGTGCGTGATAAAATCTTGCGCATTCATCACGGGAACAAGGATCTCTCGCACCGTTCTATCGCTAAAACGTTGAGAATCGCGAATTCAACGGTAACACGAGTTATTGACTAAGTCGAGGAACGATTGACCAACGATCGGAAGCACGAAAATGAAGGAAAAAGTATTCCGTACAACACCAAAAATCACAACCGCGTAGTTGGGGCCTTCAACCGAAACCCGAACGCCTCCATTCGGAATGTGGCTAAGAAGCTGCACCTAGGCCGACGTTTTGTCCAGGCGACCAAACCTAAGGCGAACGTTCAGGTTCAAAAGGCCCCTAACCGCGACGAGAAGCAGAACAAGTCCACCAAAACCCGTGCCAGGAAGTTGCACCTCAACATACTGACGAAAGTTGAATGCTGCATCATGGACGACGAAACATATGTGAAGGCCGACTTCAAACAGATCCCCGGCAACCTGTTTTTTACGGCCAAGGATAAGTTCAGCGTTCCGGAGCATGTCCGCACTCAGAAGATGTCCAAATTTGCGAATAAATTCCTGGTTTGACAAGCAATCTGCACGTGCGGGAAGCGGAGAGCACCTTTCGTGCCCCAGGACACAATGAATGGACAGGTGTACATGATAAAGTGCCTCCAGAAGCGGCTACTTCCTCTCCTGAAGGCCTTCAACGTCCCAACAATCTTCTGGCCGGATTTGACCTCATGCCACTACTCCAAGGACGTGCTGAAGTGGTATGCGGACAATAAGGTCAATTTCGTGCCGAAAATGTTCAACCCTCCAAACACTTCGGAGCTCCACCCCATCGAGAAGTATTGGGCGATTATGAAGCAGCACCAGCTTAAACAACCTAAGGTAGTGAAGACAGTCGAGAAACTGAAGAAAGTATGGGTTCACATGCAAAAAAAGGTTGATTCATAGGTTGTTCAGAATCATATGGCCGGGGTTAAGGCCAAGGTGCGGACATTTGCGTATGGACTGTAAATAAAATACGAGTAAAATGGTAAAATGAAGTTTCATAGCTATTTTCAATCCTTGATAATTTGATGGAAAACGAATGATAACTCGAATTTTGCGAATCAATTGTGTGTGTGGCAATTTCATCGTGGATACCCTTTATATCTCTGGGTGGAGTAATTTGACAAAACACCCAATCGCCATCTTGAACATGTGAATTGATAGGGCGTTAGTCTGTTTTTTCTTTGGTAATACTTTTTTGAAGGGTATTAATGAATCGAATGTGAAGAAAACGTCAAAACAATAACAATGACGGAGATTTATAACGTCCTGGTTACAGCCTTAGCTCCAAGCCTCATGATGACGACGTAGCACAGTTCTGCTCATGAGTACACGCACCATACCCCAGTTAACATTTATCGGCAGGGAGGTAACTCAAATCATCAGTAAAATCATAACGATACTCTGGCGATTTTGCAACATATGATCAGCGTAGAGGAATGCACCATATGCGTGGCTCGGGTGATTACCACGAAATAATCTAGAAAACGACCAACAGTCATCTGGCCGGCTTCATGGAGTGACGGTTTACGACAGACCAGATCTTCATATTACGGCAAATCCTCCAAAAATGCCGTGAACAACTAGGGACACCATCTATTCATCAATCATGACGAACATGGACAATCAAGGACGAGAACGGCTTTTCCGGAAAGCTGGCCAGACTGATCAAGGCGACAATGGATGGTACGCAGTGCTGTGTGTGGATTTCGGGTGGATAGTCGAGAACATTCGGATCACGCAGGGGGCTTCAACAAGGTGATGATCTATCTTGCATGATTTTCAACGCGGTGCTGGAAGTCATTATTTGACGATTGGACGAAATGCGGGGCACGATTTCCAACAGATCCAGTCAACTTATCTGCTTTGACGACGACTTGATTCAGTCGGCAGATCATCTGCGGTGGTGGACGAGATCTATCACAAACTGAAACACGGAGCAGAA
Organism: Uranotaenia lowii; assembly: GCF_029784155.1. Taxonomy (NCBI): domain Eukaryota; kingdom Metazoa; phylum Arthropoda; class Insecta; order Diptera; family Culicidae; genus Uranotaenia; species Uranotaenia lowii. The sequence goes on along the minus strand of NC_073691.1, from coordinate 161,180,552 downwards.
TGGATTGTGTTAATGATAAATACGTCCAAGATGAAGTATCTGCTGGCCTGCGGATCCGAGACCGGCAAAGCCCGACCAAACTCGTTTGTCCAGTAATAACAAGGTCACCCTTGACGGCTACGAGCTGGAGATAGTCGAAGACTTTGTCTGTCTCGGCTCACTGGTGACCGTAGACAGCGACAACAGTTGTGAGATCCGGCGGCGAATGATCAGCGGAAGTTGTGCCTACTTTAGACTCCACAAGCAACTGCGGTCGAGAACACTTAGCCCTCACACGACGTGTAATCTGTTCATGATGCGCATAACACCGTTTGTTCTCTACGGGCATGATACGTGGATATTGCTCGAGGAGGACCTGCGAATACTCGGGAGTATTCGAGCGACGAGTGTTAAGAATCATCTCGGACGGCGTGCAGGAGAACGGAGTGTGGACGCGAAGGATGAATCATGAGCTCGAGCGACTTACAGTTTACACGTACCAGCACTGTATTCTCTTGCTCCTGAATAGCAGGGTCTTAACAGCAACTCATAAGCACTGATCGTCAGGCACGAAGTTTTGAGAACGCATACTGTGTGTGCTCCCATCCCACATATGAGCTACTCCGGATGCATCATGGTGTGTACCCTTGAAAGCACATTGCGATTCCACGCTCTCGTACCAGACACGAGCTTCTAAATCAACGTTCCAGTTTTTTTATGAGATACATATTCTTCGGAATGATTCTTTTGTAATATTTAGAAAGTGGAACTCGTGAGAAATTCATAGTTCAATATCAAAACGGTATTTTAAGATAGTTTTTTTTATTATTATTTTTCGGTTTTTCTTCAACCATACAAGGTGATTCGATTAGAATATTTGGGCCAGTGATATAGCACAGTTAGCAAGTTTGCTGCCTTCTGAGCCGATGTCCACGAATTCAACGTTGTACCGGATAAGTTTTTAAATTATACTGGCCGCCAACTTAAACATTGAGATAAAGTCGCGAATGCCATAATGACGGTTAAATGACAATAAAAAAAACAAAGAAAAAAGAGTATTCAAATAAAAAAATAAAAACAAGAATTTTGGTTAATAACAAGATTTTTCAATCAGAATTCTAACTAAGCAAACAGAATCTTAATTTGAAAATTGAGGATTGGAAAATAATAACATCACTGTGTATTTTGGTTTAGTGTGTTTTTTTTTTCAAAATACATACATATGTACCTTGAAATACTCCTTGATGACCGTTTGAAACTGATCGGTGGGAATCTTGTCACATCGGGGCTGGATGGGTGTTAAAAAACCGATACCTTGGCCGCCGTTTTGGCCTAGAAAACTAAACAGCAGCCACAGAATCCCGAACATGTTGAACAAACATTGGACCCTTTGATAGTATCGGACAGCGGTATTTATAGGTAGTGATAGATTCGTCGCCCATTCATAGAAGCACAATTTGTTTGCCGGCTCGCATTGACTAGGTACCTAGATTCAAATTGATTAGCTTGGAATGAGTTGGATTTTTTTTTTGTTATTCTTTCATATAGAGCTTATTACCACGATAAGTAGCGAGCTCAAGTGCTGCTTATCTGTTCATCATTTTCAGCTAATTCGGTTCGGCACTTCCAAAAACATTGATGCAATTATTATGAGACTTTTATCATACATTTCTTTATAAAGCTCAGGTTTGATGTTGCCGTCACAATTTTTTCTCTGGTTGCTGAACAATCACGGACGAGAAGCATATCTTTCTAAAGTTACAAATACAAGACAAGGACCAATTCTTCCCTAGTATTGGCTGCTCATTAGGGTGTGTCAAATTTGATCATTTTTGAATTAAAAAAGGCGGGGTACTAAAAAGTTTACTTTACGTGGGTTTCAGATTTAAGTTTTTTTTTCTAAATTATCGGTATTTCATTCTTGATTCACGGTGTGTTTCGTAGAATGAGCTGAAGAAAAAAAAACTAGTAATGCTAATTTTTGCATTGGCAGAAAGTTGAGCATTCTCCGGTTCATTTTCATCAAAAATTAAAATATTTTGTCGATGACCCTCCATACAAAATATTTATTTGAAAATTTTCTATTTGAATTCTTCAAAAAATAAATAAAATTTAGTGTTTTATATTTTCAGCCGTGCTTATCCTCTTAGGTTTAACTTTCAATACTTTTAAATTGAACTGTTAATTAAACTTAATTCCGGAATTTTTTTAAACTAGTTACAGAGCTTCTTAAACATAAAATATGCTTGAAAAGAATCTTCTAATCCTAAAATTTATAAATTGGCTGTAAAATCCTGTCAGCAGTCTGAGAGGGTCAAATTATCTGAAATTATTAGAATTATCAAGAATAATATGAATCGAAAAATGAATCCATTTGAATTCATTATTTTTAGATTTTCTGATTGTGGCAACACTGGAGAGAATTTTATTAAAAAAAAAAAAGCTCACTGATTAAGAAAATCACCGCTATAGCTTTTTTTATGATACCGCTTATCGTGATGCGATCTGGAGTAGTTTGCCTTTATTTAAGCTTTGAAAAAAAAAAAAGATAATGAATATTGAAAAAAAAAAACGATACGTTAAAAACAATTTTTGATGAGAAATCAGTTTTTATACTTCTCCTGAGTTAAATATCTCAAAATTCCATTCGCACTTCAAACTCAATGCAAATCACTCCAGCAGTTGCTTGTAAATTTTGCTTGCTACTGTCTTTTGATACAATAATCATTATAAGCATGGAGTTTCCTTTAACCTATTTATTTTTGTTATTTTCCATCCCAATTTTTGAAACCTTGATGTACTCTGTGATTCTTCCATTTTATTCTAAGCATTACTGTTAATGTTAAATAATCTAAGCGGTTTCCAACCCACTATATTATTTAAATAATCTCTCGAATCCTTTGTTTTAAATTGAATTTTATAGTTTTTTGGAAATAATTTTATTTGATGGATGATTCTAGTGTTAAACTGTGATAAATTTGAAATTTTTCCAAAAAAAATGCATTTCAATCTTTTTGTCGATGTAAACTTTACAAAAATTAACAGTATTGTTGGCAAAAGTGAATTGCAAATGATCGATAGCAAGCTAGCCTGCAGCACGTAAGATTCATCATATTTTGTTCATCCCTTACTTATTTGAGTTATTCTACTGTACGCTGAAGTTCTTCTTTATTATTTAATAGAACCTTAATAAGCATTTATGTTACAGTAAAACAATCAATTCTTCTACAATTTCATACCAATTATGATAAAAACTAAAGAAATCATTGGTTTGAATAAACCATAGAAATCAATAAAAACAAAAAAAAAAATTAAAACGCAGAAATCTGGTCTAAAACCGTCGATGAAATTTAAATTTTCTTGAAAAAAAATCCTTTTTGTCGTTCTTTAGATCATGAATTCAAAAATATCAACAGTGCTTCAATTCTTAAGCAAAAATGAAGTTCAAATGATTGATAGAAAATTTATTCACCTTTAATATGAGAAAAAGAAATTTGAAATTGATGTTATGTAGCGGAAGATAAACGGATTTCAGTGCAAGAACTTTAACTTTGATCTAAATTTTATATTTTAAATTTTATTGAAAACTAGTCTGCCTAGATATGTTTAAATTTAATCCGAGATAAACCAAATTTGAAAATGCCATAAACGGGTATCATCAAAAAATTGATTTTTGTTTTCTAAAGTGCGTATTCAAATGCATCAGAGCCTGAAAATATTGTGGATATATTTCAATGAACAATTAGGAAAACAAGAAAAGAATTTTGTTGGAAGCCAATCAAATGGTGTTTGACTGTTCTTATTCATGTATCATAATTTTTTTTAATTAAGAATTAGTTCTCCAAGATATACACATATGAATAAGAATTTATGTTACATTTGAATATCACCGATTATAACAATGATATTCCTAATAATAAAATTTTTAAATAAAATTTTCATATAAAAATAAGTTTTACAGAAAATCAAAATCACTTATCTTTCCAGGCATTGACATTTTTTATTGTTTCAGATTGACAAAAACTTGAATAAAAAAAAATCATTGAAAAAGTTACTATTCCATAGAACTGGAATAATATTTTAGATAAAAATTTCTAAATATGGACTACAAATCTTAGAAAAAATCAAAACGTATGGACACTCACCGACCAAATATTTTTATTTTGCCTGAAAATGATTCAGAAAAGGCTAAATTTTCAATTTCTGAAATAATTAGAGTTACTGTATTTTTTCTTTTAAACATCTTCTAAAAACACACCGTGATACTGGCGGCGATTTGAGTTTGTTTTTATCGGATTAAGTGCAACACTGAACGAGGGGAGGAAACAAATACGGCATAAGGTTTATATTAAAATACACATTAAGATAATGAAGACTCTATTAATCTATATATAAACCATACAGTCTGTTAGTAATGGTGTCTTTTTCTCACACAAAGGCCGCATTGTCCTTCAAGCAAATTAATCTAAGACTATTGTTTACAACATGTTTTCAGCACTTTTCCGAGAGCTATTGAGCAAATGAAACTATATTTGACTTGAGAGTGTTTTAGGGTATGATAAATGTTTTTGTGGTTTGGTATCCCTCCCTCCTGTCAATAGAAAGATAGGAAGTGGGAAGAGGTTCTCATGCATTTTTGCATAATACGAGGCATGGCCGTAAGAACGGGGGAGGGGTCCAAATAATGTCAAGCAAAATGTTTTTCTTAAAACTCTAAATTTTGCATTCTTAATAAAATTTTGATGAACGACTAAAGAGAATCAACAGTAACAATCTCGACTCAGAACTAAGGCCAAAACATCAAAATCTTTTCCCAGGTCCACAAATCTATTACAGATTTTCCAAAATTTTCTCTCTTGTTGATAGATAGATAGAAAGACTGATATCGAAAAATGATATAAAAATTATGTACAAATGAAGTTGGTGGATGAATTTTGGATACAGTCCTTAGTCTCGAATATCGAATTTTCAATAAGATTAGACTCACTAGGGTTTCCTGATTGCCCTGATTTTGCCCTTATGTTTTTAATTTATTTGCAAAATCAAAGAAAAAATTAAATTGCGTGATAACAATTATTTACTCTGCATCCAAAACATTTTTTTTATGAAAGTTTATCCAAATGAGCTGGCTGATGATTTTCGATAAAAAACACTTTTTGGGTTTTTTTCTTCTTGATTTTAATTGAAGAATTCCTAAATTTCCTTGGAAATTGTCCAGAATTTGGATTGTAAACTTTGAAATCGAATGCCCAAATTTTACAATTTTTTAGACAAAATAGTTCAGATTTGCCCTGCCCGGATAAGTGCGGAAAAATATCAGGTGAGCTTAGGTTTGATTAATTTCCAATGTCCTGATTCGCATTTTTTTTTATTAAATCTAAATTTGTGGACTGTGACCGGATTGTGGAATCTGTATCCAGTTTGTTGTTCTTGATTTTCAGTTCAGTTCATCATTGGGACAAAATCCTGATTCGAATCTTTGTTTTGCATTTGAAACAAAATTTGATTCAATTTCTATGTTCGAAACCCATCATTCCGTAATATTAAAAGAAAAAAATTAAAATAAAAAACCATTTTTAAGATTTGGATTTGATGTTTTAACTCTTAATTCTTATGCAGAATTGAAACTTAAAAAAGTTCCATATTGGTGATCCTATTTATTTTAATCTGAATTGGCAATTCGGCAAATTTGATAGAATTTAAGTAGAATTTTTAATCAGAAAGAATATGAAATTGATTATTGGACAGGTCAAAGCTAGAGCGCTTTGGGTAGAGGAAACGAATAGATGTTAAAAGAATGTGAGCTAGGGCTGTGTGTTATCGACAGGTTTTAAACTTCCTGTGTGATTCTTTGCCCAGCACCCCGACCTGTCGAACTATCAGTTTCAAATTATACCTCATTAAAAATTCTACTTAGTTTCTGAAAAATTTGCCGAAATGCCAAGTCATATTAAAATAAATATGAATCCAGCGGCGCTTCAAATGGGATAGAATAATGGTGATCCAGAATTTAAAAAAACAGAGTTTCACATTCGTAATATTCATCCAGTTGAAATACAAATAAATAATTGAAGAAAAAACCATAGGGAATATCAGAGATTCAATATTCAAATAATAGATTTCTGGTTAAAGAATTTTTTATTCAGGTTAAAAATGCAGAATTTAGATTCGGAATTAAAATTCAAAATAGCCCAAAACAATACACAAAACAGGTGAGAACCACTATTATAAAATAAGATTTGAACTCATTTTCAAGATTTTGTTCTTTTAAAAATCTAAATTTTAATTTTTTTTTTCAAAAGGATTTTAATAATGAAATAAATTATTGATGATGATTTATAGTTGAAAATTAACTTAATCTTCAGGTTCACGAAAATTCAGCTGGAAATATATTTTAAAGGGTGATACGGTCAAAATTTGGTCAAGGGAAAACGCGTGTAAATCAGTGAAACCGTTTATTTAAAAAATCGAATTAAATTTCTTTTTCTAGTTTAGTTAGTATAAAATTCATTCTTATTTAATTTTTGGCATTTCGGCGAGTTATGAAAATTCAAGGTAGAATATTTAGAAAGAACATGAAATTCAGGAAAAATATTCAGTTAGGCTTCCGCTTCTCCAAATCCGGATTGCCGAGCCTTACGCTTAACCGCTGCCATCAGATTTTGTACAGCCACCTTGTCCACCTTCTTCGCCGCAGAAAGCAAGTTTGCCTTGAACTGCTGCTTGTCCTTAGCAGTTTTTTTGGTCTTCTTTAGGTTCCGCTTGACAATATCCCAGTATTTCTCAATTGGGCGGAGCTCTGGCGTGTTGGGAGAGTTCTTGTCCTTGGGAACCACCTGCACGTTGTTGGCGGCGTACCACTCCATGGCCTTTTTACCGTAATGGCAAGATGCCAAATCCGGCCAAAACAGTACGGAACAACCGTGTTTCTTCAGGAAAGGCAGCAGACGTTTATTCAAACACTTTTTCACGTAAATTTCTTGATTGACAGTCCCGGAAGCTACGAAAATGCTGCTTTTCAAGCCACAGGTGCAGATGGCTTGCCAAACCAGATATTTCTTCGCGAACTTTGACAGTTTCATGTGCTTGAAAATATCTGCTACCTTTCCCCTTCCTTTTGCCTTATAAAACTCCTGTCCCAGAAGCTGGTTGTAGTCGGCTTTGACGTAGGTTTCGTCGTCCATTACCACGCAGTCAAACTTCGACAGCATCGCCGTGTACAGCCTCCGGGATCGCGCTTTGGCCGTCGTATTTTGTTTATCATCGCGATTTGGAGTCACTACCTTCTTGTAAGTCGATAGTACGGCTCGTTTTTTTGGCTCGATGCACGGTTGTAGGCGATACACCCAGCTTATTTGTGGCATCTCGGAGAGAGAGGTTAGGGTTTCGCTTGAAACTACCGGCAACTCTCTTTGTCGTCTATACGGCTTCCGGTTTTCGATTTCGCCCCGATCCAGACTTCCTGGCTGTCGACAAACGTTCCCCAAACACTTTAATTACATTTGTAACGGTTGATTTGGCAACTTTTAGCGTTTTTGCCAGCTTTGCGTACGAGTAGCTCGGATTTTCGCGATGCGCGAGATAAATTTTGAAACGCTGCTCTTCTTCCTTGGACGGCATTTTGACAACTGAAGAGTGAATTCCAAAATCAAAATAGGAGCAACATTCTACACACACACAAACCTTCAAAATGAGGGGTGTTCAGGTTTTTTAAATGCAAAATTGAAAGAAATACGTTAAGTTGATATTGACCAAATTTTGACCGTATTACCCTTTATCGGTTTGTTGTTTAGCATTATTCACATCGTTTATACTTTAAAAACAAAGATTCAAACTAGTTAAAATCAGAATTTATCTATCGAGTTTACAAGAGTTGATAATGAATCTTTTTTGAATCCCAAACAAGTTTTTCTTTCAAATGTAGCCTTCAAGATCCCTCATTTATTTTTTAAAGCTTTAAACAAACTGAACACTTTTAGGTCTTATTTTCGAAAGCTATAATTTTAAATGAATAAACTAATACTGTACAAGAACTTAAACCCGAATATTGAGATACTCTTAGTATCACTTTTTTTACTATTCTCTATGTATGCATTTTTCAAGCAAAAGTGTTATACGAAAAAAATTTTCATCAAAACCACCCCTCCCGTGAGGTAATTCTTCCTACGGTACGAGGACTAATCGAGTCGGTGGAATCAAGTTAAGCATGTGAGTGTATTTGGCTACGAGGAATGTTTCTATGATTTATTTGTACGCTTTACTTTTTTTGTTCAATGAAGTTAAAGGAAGGGGGGCGAAGCTCTTACAATTTTTTTCATAACTCGAGAACCGATCGACCAAATGCGACCAAATATGGCAAGGGAGGGTATTTGAATGCTATAAATGTTTCTACGATAATTTGTGGCCTTTCCCTCCTCCCAGTAGTGAAATAAAAAGAAGGGAGGAGCTCCCATACAAATTCCCTACATAACACGAGAACTAATTACCTTTTTTTTCTCGGGATTTTCATACCGAAGGATCCCTCTATACAAATGTAACCAAATTTGTCATGGGATGGTGTTTGAATACGAGAAATGTTATTTCGATGTTTCCAATACTATTTCTTTAATAGCTCGACAACTAATAGAGCATTTAACCAAATTTAACCATGAGAGGTTATTTGAGCTCTAGAGAGGTTTCTGTGATAATTTAAGACCCCTCCGCAGTTTATGTGGAGAGATAGCTTGGGGGGAAGGGTGTTTCCATATAATTTTTTCGCATAACTCGAAAATTGGGCATTTGGGAGAAAATTTTACATGGGAGGTATCTGAGTAAGAGAAATATTTAGGCTTCAGTGAAGACATTTTTCAACAATTTTTTTTTAACAAAATTAAACCATTCTTTTCAATTTCCCAGTTTTCGATCAATCAATGAAAAAGTTTCTTTCCAGGAGAACGCAATATATTTTCGATTTTTAATCAAATCTACACTCATCTTTAAAAAAAAAATACTATACCGACACCCTATGTTAATACACATATTGATGGCCATTATCACCCGGTAAAATGGGGGTGGTGAAAATGAATCTCCTCCCGGTTTCCACCCTACCACTTTTCCACCCTTCGACAGTCGAATGGGTGATCCAAAAGCCAGGATTTCCCCCCCTGAATTCCCCCAGATAGTAGTCCTGGTGAAGCACAAAACACTCTGGGCAGAAAAATTGACACCATCGTGTCTCAGACACTTGTTGATGCCGCACCGGATAGGATCGGACAAATTGGAGCTGTGTGTTTTTTTTTTTCATTTATATTCCGCCAGTGATAGTGACACGTTGAGCTTGTGATGTGAAAAGTGAGATTTCCCGGGCAAGGATAATTACGATATGGCTTGATTTTGTCTGATAATAACAAGTGAAAGCTGGTTGATTGACAGTCGTTGTTCGGCGAATGAATTTGGAAACGCAGCCTGTGGGAAAATCGACTTCAATCGGTTCCAGAATCGGTACAATATGTTTCCATTTAGGTGTGAAGATCGTCCTCAAAGTCGGGCTTTTATAGCTTTCATCGTATACGTATCGTTGCTGCTGGATAATATGCTTCTAACAGTGATAGGTTAGTCTCGATTTGGCGGTTGCCTTGTGAGGTTTAATTTTTTTTTTTATTAAAGTGTTTGTCGTTCTCTTTCATTATGCTTGAAATTATTGAATCTTACTGAAATTATTTTTTTAAAGCATAAGAACATGCACAATTTTTTTTTTGAAAAAACATTCAAGATTCACGATTTTCCTTGTATCAAAATTTTCAGAGCTGATTTTGTGTTATTTGAGGTGCTGAACCCTAATATACTATCTGTTTTTGTCCAACAATTCTACTTATTGAGATCAAAGAAACAGAAAAAAACACAAGAATCGAATAGGAAGTGAAAGCTCCGTCCGTGATTTAGTCCGCGTATTTTTCAATTTTTCCATGAATTTTAGTGATGTTTTTTCAAATACTGTTCCGAAACATGGTATTAAGCTTAAAACTAATATTTGTGCTATGTGCTTGTTGTGTATTTTGCATTGTGGAAGTGATATTTTGCTTTAAAATTTGGAGTGCATTTTCAATTATGAAGCCATTGAGCAGATTGGGGCTTGGGCTTCGCCCCCGGTGCGTTGTAGAAAATGGTTATGGAACATGGGACTTCCAAGGGAGCCGAGCGGAAAATGCTGTTACTCATTCAAGATAAGTGGATTATATTTATTTTGCCATTTTATTTGATTTATTTTTACACTTAAAGATTGAAAATTCATCCAATTTGATTTTCGTAGCACAGCGCGAAATGTTTCTTTCGGGAAATATTTCACCGTCCATATTGCATCTAAGCTTGTACACAAGTCAAAAGCTCCTATGATACAAGTTAAAGAACAGAGGTACAGCTGAAAAAGCTCAAAGTGTCTGAGGTTGCATCGAAAATAGAATGCAATTAGAAACAGCTAATGCGATATGGTCAATCCGATAGTAGAGACATCTTTTCTTCGGAATTTGAAACCGGAATTGAAACGGAATATGTGTGTGTGTGTGTGTGTGTGTGTGTGTGTGTGTGTGTGTGTGTGTGTGTGTGTGTGTGTGTGTGTGTGTGTGTGTGTGTGTGTGTGTGTGTGTGTGTGTGTGTGTGTGTGTGTGTGTGTGTGTGTGTGTGTGTGTGTGTGTGTGTGTGTGTGTGTGTGTGTGTGTGTGTGTGTGTGTGTGTGTGTGTGTGTGTGTGTGTGTGTGTGTGTGTGTGTGTGTGTGTGTGTGTGTGTGTGTGTGTGTGTGTGTGTGTGTGTGTTTTATATAATTCAGCACATTGGACTACCAGATTACTGCTGAAGCTTTTATCGGATTGCAAAGAAGAATAGTTGCTTGGGAACAGAGTACATCAGGCAAGCGTGGCGCGATCGGATGCGTTTTTTTCTCTCTCTTTTTCTGTTTCTCTCGCCGCCTGCATAATGGGTTAGAACGTTTTTTGCTCGTTAGGTCGTCCTTTCTCTTCTCGTTTTAAACGCGTGATAAAATTCGGTAAGTTGCACCGGTGTCAAGTGCATTGTACGTGTATGACAATGCCACGTTAGGATGTTTTGATCTTCTCGTTATAATCGCGCGGTTAAATTCGGCGAATTGCAACGGTGCAAGGTACATTATACGTGTATTTTTTTTAAATTTATTTGGTCCTTAGGATTTTTACACCTGGATGTCATTCATCCCTCTTTTATTATACGTGTATGACAATGCCAAGTTTGGACGTCTTGCTCTTCTCGTTATAAACGCGCGGTAAAATTTCGTGAGTTGAACATGTGCCAAGTGCGTTGAACATGTATGACAGTGCCACGTTAGAACGCTTTGCTTTTCTCGTTTTGAGCGCGCGATAAAATTCGGTGAGTTGCATCGGTGGCATTGTACGCGTATGACAATACCACGTTAGGAAGTATTTGCTTTAAAAAAATGCGATGTACTCGATAGTGTGCGACGCGACGATCACTAAATATTTAACTTTGCTTTGATCACATCCCTTCCCAAAGGGAATCCAGATCTTATTTACCTTCCCCACTAACAAACCACCCTTCCTGTGACGACCGTGGAGATTTAGAGGTGTATTCGGTCTCTAGTAGCAACGGAAGTCGAACTAACAATCCTTCCCTTTCCCCGATGAACCGTAAGGACGTGGCCGGCGCCGTTATTGACCATATAAGATCAGGAACCTTCGGAACGTGTACACAGAAAATGGTAAGCTAATCCCAAGCCCCATTTATTTGGATCTATGTACAATTTTGATGGTTCTTGTCAATCACGGAGTAGCAACTACTGAAATGTACGGTTTATCTAAGCTCAAGCTCAAGCTCAACAATTCTACTTATTGAGATCAAAGAGCTCATTCAAAAATAGAAAAAAAAATCTATTTTTGAAACTTTAAAATATTTTCGGAAACATTGGAGAGTAACACAAAAATGTTAGGATTTTTGGTTTTAAATCAATTCTCAACTGGTTCATAAAAAAAAGGATTTGTAAAAACCACCGGATGAAGGGCAACTAACCCTACACCAGCAACACGTTGTCACAAACAACAGCAACACGTTGTATTTAAAGGATGTTGGGATCAAAAGGTGGTCAAACTAAATTTCGTGTAAATGAATTAGCTTTTGAATAAAAAAAAATATAAGTATCTTTCTTTTTGAAGTTCAATATGCATTAAAGATGGGAAAATATTCAGTTAAGATTCAGACCTAGTCCAAATTCTTGAGCCTCTCGTCTGATGCTTGTCATCAGATTTTGTACAGTCACCTTATCCATTTTCTTCGTCGCAGCAGCCAATTCGCTTCGAACTGCTTCTCGCTGCTAACTTTTTTTTTGGGTCTTCTTAACTCAAGCAACCAAAAGTCCCATATCTACTTAATAGTGTGCCTACAAAGTTCGAATTTCGCTGAACAAAGGTTCCAAAGAGAATTGGTACCGAATTTTCCCTAATGCGAGCATATACTCAATATACATGTTTTGTAGCTTGAATATCGTTTAAATGTATAATTTATATTGAAATTTCAACTCAGAACAACTTAAAACTAACTTGCAAAGGATTGTTTTTGAAAAGAGCAATTTTTTTTCACTTTAAATAATTTGTCCAACTGTATTTATTTTTATTTACATAGTACACCGTCTCACGACATAATTCCTAAAATTCACTCGGTCCATGGCAACCGTTCTCCAATTTCTCGGACACCCCACATTCGCCAGATCACGCTCCATTTTGGTCTAACCACCTCGCTCGTTGCGCCCCCGCACGTCTTGTTCCTACCGGATTCGTAGCGAACACCTGTTTTGCAGGACAGTCGTCCGGCATTCTCGCAAAATGTCCCGCCCAGCGTATCCGGCCAGCTTTCACCACCTTCTGGATACTGGGTTCACCGTAGAGTCGCGCGAGCTCGTGGTTCATCCTTCGCCTCCACACTCCGTTCTCCTGTACGCCGCCAAAGATGGTTCTTAACACTCGTCGCTCGAATACTCCGAGTGTACGCAGGTCCTCCTCGAGCAGTATCCATGTCTCGTGCCCGTAGAGAACAACCGGTCTAATGAGCGTCAAATACAGGTTACACTTCGTGCGAGGGCTAAGTCTTCTCGACCGCAGTTGCTTGTGAAGTCCATAGTAGGCACGACTTCCGCTGATAATTCGCCGCCGGATCTCATTGCCTGCGGTCACCAGTGAGCCGAGATAGACATAGTCTTCGGCTATCTCCTGCTCGTCGCCGTCGATCGTGACCTTGTTATTACTGGACAAGCGGGTTCGGTCGGTCTCGTATCCGCAGGCCAGCATGTACTTCGTCTTGGACGTATTAATCATCAACCCAATCCTTCCTGCTTCGCGTTTCAGTTTGCGGTAGATTTCCTCCACCGCCGCAGATGATCTGCCGACTATGTCAATGTCATCGGCAAAGCAGATAAGTTGACTGGATCTGTTGAAAATCGTGCCCCGCATTTCGCCCACCGCTCGTCGAATAACACCTTCTAGCGCCACGTTGAACATCATGCAGGATAGACAATCACCTTGTCGAAGCCCCCTGCGCGATTCGAATGAACTCGACAATTCACCCGAAATCCGCACACAGCATCCATCCATCGTCGCCTTGATCAGTCTGGTCAGCTTCCTGAAAAAGCCGTTCTCGTCCATGATTTTCCATTGCTCGTTACGGTCGATCGTGTCGTATGCGGCTTTGAAGTCGATGAATAGATGGTGCGTAGGGACTTGGTGTTCACGGCATTTTTGGAGTATTTGCCGTAATGTCCGTCGTTGACCATTGTTACTTATATTTGAGCAGCGGCTAGACCAGCCAAGGCAAGGTACTCTAAGAGTACGGAACCTCAGGGCCGGCTGGCTACTTGGTAACCAAGGACTTTTATATTACTTGTTATTTTTATTAATGTTTTTATGTGGCGTGTTGTCTGTGTGTATAAAACAATGTTCTGTGTCTTGTGTGGCATGTATTTGGCTCACTAACCGTGGTTGTGCTGCAGTTGCTGTTGTCGTTGTCCCGGAAACTCCGTTCCGGAATCAGGAGGGCCGTCGATGTAATGGTGTATCCACGGGGTGCCGAAACCGTCGGCGTTGCAGGCGTCTTCCTTTTTTGGCTTTTAATCGGCCTGCCCACGAGAGTGCCCCGTATCCGGACAGGCCGAGAAGGGAAGTCCTCCTTGATAATTAGGGATCCGCAGAACCCGAGGACGAAGATGATGATCCTATTACGATTAGGTGCGAGATCACAAGGATCTGCGGGCCGAGCCGTGGGGAAGCCAACCGGCGTTTCCGGGCGAATTCCTTGGAACTTCACAACACTAAACGGGGACTAGACTTCACACACGGACGCCTGATATAGAGAGCGAATTTTCCGGAAGCAAGCTTCCTTTTCGCCTTCCATGTTCTCTTTTTCTCTCCTCCTCTCCTCCTCTGTTAATTGACAGCAGCCAGCAGTAAAATGTAGCCTACTGTGGTGCTATCTTGTTGTGAGACTCTACAAGGAACATGAATTTTCCGGTGTACCGGTGTAGGCAATCGGCCAACTTGTCCGGGCCCATTTTGATGAGTTCAGCTGCGATGCCATCCTTCCCAGCCGACTTGTTTCCATTCAACTGGCGAATGGCTTCCTTAACTTCACTCATCGTTGGGAGTGGCCCCTCTTCCGCTGTCGGTGATTTTCCACATTTCGACGGGTGCCTCTTTGCACTACTGCCGCCCGCGCGGCATTCTCTTCGTCCATCACTCTCCTACACTCCTCGTCGAACCAGTCGTTTCGTGGAGTTCGCTCCACATATCCGATGACGATCTCCGCAGCACTGTTGATGGCTGTCTTGATGGTATCCCAACAGTCCTCGAGAGGGGCTTCGTCAAGCTCGCCCTCTGCTGGCAGCGCTGCTTCGACCGATTGCGCGTAGTCTGCCGCGACCTCAGGTTGCTTCAGTCGTGCGATATTTAACCGAGGCGGGCGCCGGTTTCGTGTGTTGTTCACTACGGAGAGTTTTGGGCGCATCTTCACCATCACCCGATAGTGATCTGACTCGATGTTGGCGCCTCGACAGGATCTGACGTCGATGATTCCGATCATCGTCAATCAAAACGTGGTCGATCTGTGATTGCGGTTGGTACGGTGATCTGCAGGTGTACTTGTGTGGGAGGCGGTGCTGGAAAATTCGTTTGGAGGCGGCAAAATCAATAAGTCTGAGGCCGTTTTCGTTGATCAGCTGATGCGCGCTGAACCTTCCAATTGTCGGTTTGAATTCCTCCTCCTGGCCGACCTGAGCATTAAAATTCCCGATGACGATCTTTATATCATGTTTTTGGCAACGGTCGTATTCACGCTCCAGCTGCGCGTAAAATTCGTCTTTGTCGTCACCAGTACTTCCGAGGTGAGGGCTGTGCACGTTGATGATGCTGATGTTGAAGAACCGGCCCTTGATTCTCAACCGGCACATTCGTGAGTTGATCGGCCACCACCCGATCACGCGCTTTTACATCTTTCCCATCACTATAAAAGCTGTTCCAAGCTCGTGTGTGTTGCCGCAGCTCTGGTAGATGGCACGACCATCTGGGTACGTTCGTACCGTGGAGCCCTTCCAGCATACCTCCTGCAGCGCTACGATGTCGAATTTGCGGCTCTTCAATTCGTTGGAGAGCACGTGGGTACTGCACTCAAAATTTAGAGATCGACAGTTCCAGTTTCCAAGTTTCCAATCGCTATTCCCTTTTCGTCGCGTGGGTCTTTGCCGATTTCCATCCGAAATTTGTTGTTCGTCGTTCGTTGCTTATGTTTTTTGTGGTCACGGACTCACGAGGCCCGCAGCTAACCCCACTATCTCGCAGGAGGACCGTCGTGATGTTGCTGTTTAGGGTCCCGAACACCACCAGGACGTTGTTGCACTCCGCACGCCGCCCCCGGCATGGAGAACAGACGCGTACGAAGCCCCCTAACTCAGTTTGCATGCGACCAAAGCATCCACCGGGGTTGGGTACCCGATCTCCGCTAATGTTGCTCGCACCCCAGCTAGCACCGCGGGGAGGTAGATAATCGGAGTTACAGATAAGAGGTGATATGACCACTACCCGAAGGTTGGGTGTATGGGGTCTCGAGTTGCACATTGTCTACCGTTCGCTAGCCATCTGTATTTACTTACCACAAATTTATCCACCACATTGAAAGTCAGTTGAAGCGATTCGTAAATTAAATATCTAGATAAACTCAAGAGTTTGTATAATTTAATGCTTAAAAGTTATAAAAATGGAATTCTAATTTTTTTCAACCGATATTATTTTAACGGATGTTTGATTAATATGCCATTTCGTAATGTTTCTGAGTAATAATTTACATGCGTCTTCACTGCTGGCGGCTGGCTGCTCTTGCAGGTATTTTAGGAAAGCGTATCAACAAAAATAAAACTTTATTACCGTCCTAATATACTTAAGAACTGGAAATTTGTACAGACCAAGTATGTCCTATAAAAATAATGATCAAATTAACGACAAAAAACTAAAATTTAAGTTTTGAAAATCGGTTCATTAAGAAATGAAATACAGCTAAGCAAAGCCAAAATTGGATGTCGTTTTTTTAAAGTAAGATTTTTTTCCACCGGAAGATCTTAGAAAGCGGTCGAAACTTTCATTGGACTCCAACATGTCTAAACATTGTCGGATAGATGGATTCTTGACGATTTCAAACATCAATGAAACACTTAAATACAGAAACGCTGTCAGAAGTTATGAGTATTTTGAAAATAAAATTGATTTTTCGGACTTTTTGCTTTCTGAACCATTTTCTGATAACCTGGTAATACATATCGACTTTATTTTTAAATGTTGAGTAATAAGAATAAATTACCTACATAATGAATATAATATTATCAAAATCGGTTAACATTTGCAGCCAGGAGAACGAAATCAAACTACAACTCAAATTTCCCTGAAACGGATATTTTGCGAACGGCTTTGGAAGGTTAAGCTGTGTTTGACCTTGTAATGTCAGGAGATCGTATCACGGGCAATTCTTTCGGGTAAAACACCCACACACGACGCATTAACTTTACTATATAACAACCGTTTATTGAAATTCCAAATTTAGGAAAAAACAGAACTTTATTTCACGCGTTCTTATACAAAACTTTTATTCTTCTGCTGTTGGTGACCGGTTAGATTCTGTTCGATAGAAAGATAATTTTAAAGTGAATAACCGGAAATTGCAAAAAAGCGCTTAATACCGCGCAAACTATTGTGCATCGAGATGCGTTTTTCTAGGCAGGGCCGGACTGCAGTTTTCTAAGTAGGAGATGGATTCTGCTTAACGCAGTCAAATTCAAATTCAAATAAATATAAATTAAAGCTAGAAACTATCATTCCGGCCACCTGAAATGCATTTTTCACTTCTAATACCTAGCAAGTATACAATTCAAATAATTTCCAAAATAAACTAAACTCACGGCTTCTCAATCAATCAATATTGATGTCACCTAGTGCGGGGGCGACTGTCGATGACTCCTCCTCGTCCATCGTAGGCAACGAACACAGCTTGACCACAGCACGCTTGAAGATAGCAACAGTGGATGTGCGGATGGTCACCACCCGTGTTACACCGTCAGCTCCAGCACGAGAGGCCAGCGCACCGGGGGTAACAGGTCATCTTGAAGAATCATCACCTGGCCGGCAGTGGTACCAAAACAGCTGCTGCTTCTGTTGGATGACCAGATAGCGATTCCTCAGCCGGTTCTCAGGTACGTCCTTCAGGTCGGGATGTGGAAGGGCTTGCAGTTGAGAGCCAATCAAAAATTGGCTTGGTGTGATGGCTTCGATCTCGTTGGGGTCTTCAGACAAAGGGGCCAACGGTCTTGAGTTCATTGCTCCCTCAATCTGCGACAAAATCGTCACTAATAGTGTTTTCGTTTATTGGCAGTGGCAACCTAGTTACCCACGAGTTTTGCCCTAACTGCTGTTATTATGTTCGTTTATTGATTCAGAAGTCCACTAGTTTTGCCCGAGATTTGAACCTCAAGCAGGCGGTTGCACCCCGTAAAAGTTGTCAGTGTTGGGGGTAAACATAAGAGTGAGTATAGCAACCATATATTTGCATCGTCCCGGGTAACGATTCTGTTTGTTTAATCAGAAAAAGTTTTGCCTCGCGCTAATGGAGAAAAACGAAAACGGCATAAGTCCTCGTACAGTAGAGAGGTGCTGCCTAACTGACGAACCAAATGTTTTTTCGCAACCTTCACGGCGGCTTCCAACAAGCCGCCAAAGTTGGGTGCACGCGGGGGATCGTTTTCCATTGTATGCCCTCGGCTGCGAGAGCGGTAGCGATACGATCGGTTTCCTTGGGGCTCGAAAACATTTCGTAGAGAGCGTGTAGCTCGTTTCGAGCTCCAACAAAATTTGTGGCATTGTCGGAGTAAATATATTGGGGTTCGCCACGTCTGGCCACGAAACGTTGTAGAGCAGAGAGAAATGAGGCTGTGGAAAGGTCCCCCCAAGCTCAATGTGAACTGCTTTTGTGGTAAAGCAGACAAATAGGGCAATATAAGGCTATGATCATTTAGTATCCGGGCACTTTATTTCGGTGATAGCTACGTTAATTGAGCTCGGATATGCAAAACTTTAGTAGCGTTTTGTTGGTTATGAAAAGGACTATCTTGCCTATTTTTGATAGATTTTTAAGTTAACGTGTGTTTGAGATATTTACGATGCAAAAAGACATGGTAAAATAAATTTTGCACAAATTTGCTCCTTTAACGCATTCTGCGCCTCGAAAATTCTTAATTGTTGACTTGAAAGCTTATGAACTGTTGATTTTTTCTGATTTTTTTTTCGTACCAAATGGTTAAGAAGTATAAGGAGTCACTCCAGGATCCACACGAAGTTCAACTCAACCATCGGAGTGCAACCTTTGATCTTAAATATGGAAAAAAGTCTATGGTTATTGAAGATAACTGAATGCAGACTCCTTAAATAATGCAAAAAATCCATTTTTGACAGGCAAACAGTGTTATCTGACTAGTAGACACAAAGTAAATAACTAATAATGATCAGTTCCAAATATCGCAATCTGTGCATCGGGTTTTTACGCAATATGACAGATGTGTTCTGATGGATAAAAAAATTTATGTTAAAACCGGATTTAAAAGATCAAATTTTTCGAGATGCCTACTCATGAAAAGGTTCCAACCAGATTCCAATTGCTTTTTCCAGGTGAGTTTGTGTAAAAAATCATGATTTTGCAAAGGTTTTACTTTTGTGGCCAAAAAAATAAATCAATACATGACTGAAAAAAGTGTGCAAAGATAAAAAAGAGATTTTGTGAAAAAGTAAGAGTATTTCTTGAAATCATTGAGAAATATTTTTTTTTATATTTTTATATTAAATGTCATATTAACACCTTCATTTCCTCCATACAAAGTTTTTCGATCAAATGAATAGTTTTTAAAATACACACGTTTGTAACTGCCCGGATACTAAATGATCATAGCCTTAGGCTTTGGTGGGAGCAGATTTACGGTTCAGGGACTTAACGAACACCGGGCCACAATAGTCAATGCCTGTTGATGCGAAGGGACGACTTGGGGTAACTCGGGCAAGGGGTATTTGGCCAATTGGTTGCTTGAGAGGCTGAGGGTTTGCTCGAGTACAACGAAAACAGGTTCGAATTACGCTGCGCACCGCTCTTTTCCCATTTGTAGGCCAATATTCATTGCGCACTACACCCAGCGTAAGCGCTATTCCCCCGTGAACCAATTTGTTGTGAAATGACAACAAAAGCATTCGGGTGAAACGGTGAAATCCGGGGAGCAGGATTTGGTGTTTGGTGCTAAAGGTTTCCATGGACAATTTGAGCCGGCCACCGACTCGGATTATTCCCGAAGCATCAATAAAAGGGTTTAACAAACGTAGGGTGGATTTTTTGGGTACCGGTTTCCCTTTTCGTAGTAAGTTCAACTCGGTGTGGTAACATTCTGCTTGAACTAATTTTAACAGGCAGTCTCTGGCAGATTCGAGTTCAGTGGGAGTGAGGGTTAAAATGGATTCTTTGAGTTCTTTTCTCGCCTTCCGAGAAACTCGCAAACAATAAGCAGTCGTACGGAGCAAACGGTTGTGGATTTTGGATTAGCAAGGTGGTGGTTTTGCGCTCAGTGGTTCTCGGGATCTTCAACCTCGGCCAATTTTCCTCTCCCCTTCCCAACCAATCGAGTCCATCGGTCCATAGTTTGCAGGTCAGAAGCTGGTGCACAGTTAAGCCTCTGGAGACGACATCAGCTGGGTTGTTTACTCCGGGAACATGCTGCCATGATGCGTTCTTCGTTAGGATGTGGATGTCTGCGACCCGATTAGCTACAAAGGTTTTCCAGGTTTGTGATGGTGCTCGTAGATTATAAACAACAACCATCTAATCGGTCCAGTACTAGATGGGTGCAGATTTTAGGTCCAGTGTGTCAACAACTCTCGTTGATAAGCAAGCGCCTAGCTGAGCAGCGCATAGTTCTAGTCTCGGGATGCTGCGTTTCTGAAGCGGTGCTACTCGGGATTTCGCCGCCAGTAAGACCACCTTCACCTTCCCGTTGGCCTTCTCCGTCCGAGCGTAGATGCAGGCTCCATAGGCTGATTCGGAGGCGTCCGTAAAACAATATAGCTGCACCTCCCCCCTGTCAAAGGCAAACCGCGGGATCCGAAACTCAGCTAGCGATAACAAGTCCTTTACCAAATCTTCGGATTTCATTTGGGACTTCTTCATTCCATTCGATGGACATCAACCAGAGTTGTTGGATAAATATTTTCGCACGTACAACGACGGGGGCAATTAATCCCAAGGGGTCATAAAGTTGGGCAATTACGGAAAGAATTCGATTCTTGGTAATCTTTCCGTCGGTTGAGAATGGGGAAAATTTTAAACAAAATAAGTCGTGTTCGGGTTTCCAGGAAATTCCCAAGACTTTCACCACCTCTCCAGGTTCGGGATTTTCACTGCTTGGATAGGCTAGGTTCTCTGGTGGCACTCCCTTCAATACCTCAGGAAAATTCGAGCACCATTTCCTCAAGAAGAATCCTCCACGGTTCATCAGTTCGTCCATCTCCTTACGCAGTTGGATTGCTGTAGATATGGTTTCTTCACTCCGTACAAAATCATCCATGTAAAAATCTCACTTCACAGAGGCTGCGGCGAGAGGAAAGGAAGCACCTTCATCGTCGGCAAGTTGATGAAGCGTGCGGGTAGCCAAGAACAAAGATGGTCCCAAACCGTACGTCACTGTTGTCATCTCATATTTCGTAATCGGGTCGTTCGGGTTGAATCTCCACAACAAACGCAGGAGGGGTCGGTCATCGGGGTGAAGAACGATTTGCCTATACATCTTCTCTATGTCAGCCAACAATACCACCCAATTTTTGCGAAACCGAAGAGCTCATCTTGGATGACAGGACCTACTCGGAGCGAATCGTTGAGAGAGAATCCAGTGCTTGTTTTAGCCGATGCGTTGTAAACACTCCGTACCTTCGTAGTGGTGCTGGATTCTTTCAACACGGCATGGTTAGGAAGATAGCATACGATAGTAGGTTCTGGGTCTGGGTACCTTTCTTTCAGGATAGGATTATTAACTAATTTTCGTTCCAAGCTAATGAGACGGGCTTTGGCATTGGAGTATGACTCGCCTATCATTGATTCGAATTCATCTTTTTTGGGATATTTTACGGAGTATCGACCAGTGGAATCACGGCTTACCGTTTCCTTGAAGAAGTCCTCACAGTTTTGATCGTTGGGTGAAAGGGTGGGTTTGGAATTTTCAAATTCGTCTATTTCCAAAATTTTTCAATATTATCGTTTAGGGTTTCCAAAATAGACGGACAACAAACCAGAGCTTGTGGCATGGGATCTAAGGGCAATGTTCCCGAAACAAGCCATCCGAACCTACTTTCATGTTAGGTTAGGGATTGTGGGCAAATTTGCAACCGGCCACCCTGGAGGATTGCGTAAAAGTGTTCGGTACCTATTATCAGGTCTACCTTTCATGAGATGTTGTATTCGCCTGCGGACTGCAGTCTTCTAAGTAGGAGATGGATTCTGCTTAACGCAGTCAAATTTAAATTCAAATAAATATAAATTAAAGCTAGAAACTATCAGACCTTTTAACGTGACTTTTGGTCGCTTGGGGGGCGGGGTGGCTTCAGTCCCAAATGTTTGAATCCGTTCGGCTAAAAGTGGAAATGGAATACAAACCGAATAAAAGCACTTTTTAGTGCTAATCAAAATTACAATTTTGACAATTTTGTTGGTTTTGTCAATAATTGTCATGATTGTTATTTTGTCGAAGGGTCCCCCCTCGTTTACTCACGGGAAATTGTACACCAATAAGGCAAGCCCATCGCCTATCGCGCTATGACGTCATGAAAAATATGACGTCACGTTATTGTTTTTTTGATATTGCTAGCAAGCCACACGTTTTTTAGAGTGAACATTTTATGAAATTTACTACGAAAAAAATCATACTTCTATACGTTTTTTTCTTTCTTTTAGAGGTTGAAGAGAGAGAAAAAAAAATCCAAAAAAGCTCAGTTTCGCAAAAACGTCGAGAACTAAGGGTACAAAAATTCACACTTATACAAACAAATTTATAGGCATCGTCAGAACACGTCCAGCTGATTCGCTAACTACCTAAGACCCATTATTAATGATCTCCCAAATCGTTTGATAACTATAAACCTTTCTATAAAAAAAGGCAAAAAGGTGTTATTCAGCAATTCGTGGGTTAAACTGCAGAAGTTTTTGCGACAGCTAACACAGAGAACAATGGTGCCCTTTAAGACTTTCGAAATCTCGTTTCTTGTACTGTAATGATTGTTTATTTGTAACTTTGTAAACACGTTTGAAGCACCAAAGCTTTTGTAGCAGTCTTGGAAACCATAACAAGACGGTTTTTTTTCCTAATTTTCTACCTGTTCAAAATCCTTTTAGAATTTCATTGGGTTCTAAAGACGGGAACCTCTCAAAAGGTGACTGTTTGAAAATTTCAAGCTTGAAAGAATATTGAAAACATCATTATTTTGCTAATCGCTGCCCATATGCCAGTTCCCATTCTTCCAGATTACCTGGTGCATTTCTATGCCGATTCCAATGCGTCCTTTTCCATACCGAAAAGCGTGATCTACAAAAACTTCGATCTCCATTACGTTCCAAAGCTGATCGGAGCAACTACCGGCCCGGTGTCGTTGAGTAATCTTACATCCGCCGCTGATCATCGCCCAACGATGGAATCGGAAAACGGATCCATCGGTATCTTGCTAGCGGTGAAAGCTCTGATACAGCTCGTTTTTAATCCGATTGTAGGGAACCTCTCGTCGAGATTCGGATACAGTGTCCCGATAGCCTTCGGGACCTTTAACCTTCTGGTGGCTTCAATGATCTTCGCATTCGGACAATCTTATGCATCTCTATTCGTAGCCAGAGCGATTCATGGGGTTGGATCGGCCTGTATTTGCGTTTGCGGGATGAGTTTGGTTGCCCAGTTGTACACGGAACCGGATAAGCGGTCCAAAATCATGGGAACAATTTTGGGAAGCATTGCAGTAGGGGTCCTAATCGGATACCCTTTCGGAGGGATCGCTTATGACATCGTTGGTAAAGCCGCCCCGTTCCATATCCTTTCGGTGTTCTGCGTCTTCACTCTCATAATTCAGTTCTGTAGCTTGAACTTCGTCAATCGTCAGCAAACATCTTCTCTGGTTGTTGAGGACGGACGCTCCCGCTGGTGGCCGCTGCTCACCGACAAACTGATCCTCATTATCGTCGGAGGTATCTGCATTTCAACATCCGCCATGTCGATCCTGGAACCCTGTCTGCCATTGTGGATGATGAGTGTGCTGCACCCGAAAAAGTGGCAACTTGGAACTGTTTTCATTCCGGACTCCATTGGCTATTGGATTGGAACAAACTTTTTCGGCGGAATCGCTTACAGGGTTGGCCAGATCAGGACGGCCATCGTAGCCCTGACGCTGGTTGGTGTGTCCTGCATTTTGATTCCGTCGGCCAATACGGTGGCCGGATTGTTGCTGCCCCATTTCGGGCTAGGATTGGGGATTGGCGTACTGGATGCCGCTCTGGTTCCGCTGCTGGCAACCTTGGTCGACAGCCAGTGTGGAAGTGACAATGAAAGCGATATATGTAAGTATAGGATAAATTTCAATTTTGTATTAATATGTTGCTTAATTTATAGGCCTTATCGGTGAAAAGCAAGAACATCTTAAGATTATGAAATTTTATAGACGGATGGAAAGATAGATGAAATGAAAGATGTTGAAAGTGAGCAGGTAGAATTTATTATAAGCATTATCATCACATACCAATTTTTTTATGAATTTTACTATGAACTGGTAGATACAGATAGTTGCATCTACCACTACATATAAGTAGGCCAAGCGTTGTTTGCCCCACAAGCGGTGCGGTGCAGTCCACGCTTGGCCTACGGAGCGGTGCAGTGCGAACGAACAAAAAGATGGTATGTGATCGCTCAGATAAGCTCCCGTCAACTCAGAAACGGATCTATCGATGTGTAGCCTTCTCAGCTTGTTATCATCGCGTTCGTTACAACCGAGGTTTGGTTGCGAAACGTTACGGTCAACAGTCTGATAGTGGACTACCACCTGCTATGATGCCGTGTATCTGCCACTACTATCTATCTGTATCTATTACTTCATAGTCCTAGTTGGCCCGTGCGGAACAAAAATTGGATATGTGATGATAATGCTTCTAATAAATTCTACCCGCTCATTTTCACCATCTTTCATTTCTTCTAACTTTCTATTCGTCTATAAAATTTCATAATCTAAAGATGTTCTTACTAAACAGGACATCACTTTCATAGATAAGGCCGATAAATTAAGTAACAAACATAAATTACGGTGATTAATCTCTTCACGTATTAATAGTTTTTTGCGCTTATGATTCTTTTTAATATATTCATTTATTTCCTGCTGATGTGTACTTTATTGCTGACTTTTGCTTCCGGCAGGTGAACTGTCGCCTAACTATGGAGCGGTCTACGCCATCCAACAGATAGCCGTCAGCCTGGCCTATTCCTTGGCACCGATAGTGGGCAGCGAGCTGGTTCCGGTGATCGGTTTCCCCTGGTTGATGCGTACGATGGGAGCCCTCAATCTGCTGTACGGTCCCCTGCTGATATACTCCGGCATTCGCGAAACCGTACGCTTGGTGCTGCAGAAGCGCTCGGATATGCCCCTGGCTTCGGTGGAATTTGCCAACTCGGACGGAAGCTATCGGCGGTTCTACAACGCTCTGGATTAAACCGCGGAACCCTTCTGAAATCCGTTGAATGGTGTGAGAACAAGGGCAACATCAATGGCGCGTGAATGGTTTATGTGCCGGGGGAGAAAAGTTTCTTATCACGTGGAAGCACACGCGTGGCGTAGCTTTCAAGCGAAATGAAACAAAATATAAATACAGAAACGAACTGGCGTCGTCGGCTGCTCGTGTTACTGGTTGTGTACGTTCGTTTTTTTTTTTTTCGAAAAACGAACAACGGACGAAGTTTTGTTGTCATTCTGCTCGGGTCGATCATGCGCGGTTTTGGTAATGAATTCCTATAACAAATTAAGGAATAGAGTCATCCGACAAAAATTTTTAAACTACCGCAATTATTGCTGTTAATCTTAAGGTATAAAATTAATAGGAGTAAAATCATCGTATATCAATCACATTAAACTTTAATTATTACAGAAGGTAAGTGTTTTTAATATGCGAACTAATCCAAAGAAATACCAATAAAAACAATTTGGAGTATTTAAACTGGCCATATATTATACTTATGGAAAGGAACGAAATCCTCCACGCCATACAAAATTTAACTGAAAAAAGCACATTTTTAAAAGTGATGGAAAGAACTTGAGATACAAAAGATATCAAACAAAGAAAGATATTCCCGTTGGTGAGCCGTTATATCTTATTCGAAAAAAAAAAAATCATTATACAGTGAGCGAAATAAGAATACCCCCTCTATGTGTTTTGCTTGTTTAAATACGAATGATTGAAAACCACCAAAATTTTCTTCTACAATTTGTTTTGAATTGTTTAACGGATTAATCAAGCATAAGTTTACTTTTTTCGGACGTTGCAATTGGCCTTGAGGACCAAAAGTATGAAAAAAGGGTGCGAAATAAGAATAGTACCTCATTGTGTTTTTCAACAAAAACAAGATTATTTCTAAAAATTTACTATAACAAAGTGAATAATAATGCTTCTACGAATTATTTGAGCAGATAACTGCATTTTAAGGAGTTTTCTAGAATTTCAAAGGTTTTCAAAGGTTTTAAAGGGGGGTTTTAAGAAATGTTCCTCTAGCGTTTAGAAATTTGATATTTGAGCTATAATATAAACTGCTTGATTTTTTCATTAACATTCATAAGTATCATGCAAAATGACGAAACATAGATTTGAGGCTGTTTACGTCGAAGTGACTAATGTGTACTTGAAGAAATTGTACGCAAAGTAACGAGTTGTTATGCAACAGGCTTAAAAAATTTAAACTTCCTTCCATAGATTGTACAGATCATATTTTTTTCATGGATAGTCCCAGATTATTGAATTATAGAGAAAAACACTTTTATTGGCGAAAACGAAAAATGAATGTACGTCACTTGTACGTAATTCGAACACAGACATATAAGACCTTAGTGAAACTTCTTGTTTCTTCAAAGAGATCTAATTTACCTTAACTTTAATGCGTACATATTTCAATGATAACGTGGTTAGCATTTTACAAACGCTAAAACCACCGACCCACAGAAAGTGTACTATGTATGCCGTGACCGGGATTCGATATCATGACCTCTGGCTTGGAAAACTTGAACGCTATCCTCTAGGCCACGATCGGCGGCATAAAGTTGACTTTATCGAGTTCAATTCGCTGCTAGATTCTAAGGCAGAAAACGCTCGTCATGCACCAATAAATGGTGCTTATACTGCCCCATCGGAGGGGGGAGTGTGGGTAGGTTTGGTTGTTCTCAGTATGCCTCTAGGCCTCTACAGTGACTGATTTCAGGCTTTCGGCAAAAAAAAAAAACATTTTTAAACGTTTTTATCCACTTTTTCAAGTTTCAGCCAACAGTAGTCTATTTTATTTCTCACGAACAGTGATCGTGACCGATGGAATGACGATCTGCCAGGTTATGGAGTCTAAGCCGAGCACATCGTTGGGGATAGGGCGATCGATTCAACCGGTTCTCCCAAGGCAGAGTTCACGGAGATCATAAAGCACAAATCGCCGCTGAATTGCTTAAAAACGCGCAACCCACAAAGCCTCAAACGGCCACCACACCAGGTTTGCAGATTCCAATAGTAGTCGAAGCAGGCAGCAATACAGAGCTCGCTAACAGACGGGATCGGTGATTTCTCAGGCGTCTTATGAATCACAGCATCCGGTTGGCCTTCTCGAGTACCACAGAGTAAACGGGCTTAAAAGTCATATGACTGTCCAATAAAACAGAATTTGGAATAAAATCAGGAGATTTTGCAGAACGAATTGTAACAGCTAGTCGACGATTCGTTAGATACCGTCAACTGGGGCAACATGCAACACTTTTCAACTTCAATGGCTTCTAAAATCTTAATGCTTACAGATAATCATACCTCTTGTACATCAAAAGTTTTAAGGTTGATGGGACACCAAATTGACGTAGTCAGAAAAATTATTGGGTTTACCAGATATTTTTAAATTTACAAAAACCTGCGATTTTCGCCCTACTAAGAAAAAGGGGCAAGTTGCAACAAACTCTGTAATTTATGAAAAATCAAATGAAAACGTTTGCAAATTTAAAGTTTTTGATACATTTGTGATGTCATAATGTTCGAATTAAATTTTACATTTTTTTTGGTCAAAAATGTGTTTAAGAAAAAAGTGTTAATCTGTTGCATACATTTAGGGGTAAAAAATATTACAAAATATTATATTTTCTTAAATCATGTAAACAAATCTTACGATGGATGAAATTTTAATGTTGACAAACGCATAATGCAAAACAATCATATCCCAGCATATGGAAACACGATTTATGAGATTTAGTTCTGATTTGCATTTTGTTGCATTTTGCCCCAGTCAGCTAACTGAATTATAAAAATAGGGGAGATGAGGGCATAACGAGCACCCAGGGCATAATGAGCACTACGCTTTTCTACGAAAGTACGTATTTTCTTAAATAAATTTTCATGAGAATTTGTTTCGTACTTCCTATAGTATTAATTTTTCACAAAAAAAGGAATCTCCTTTTCATCTTTACAGAGATGTTTAAAAAAAACTAGCTTGGTTCTCAAGTTACGAAAATATTATAATTTTTGAGCACCACGAAATAAGCTCTTCTGATCTTAAAATAACCTTGATCTATAATGTACGCACTGCAACATGATGTACACATTGTTTCTCAATTTTTACCATCATAAAATTTTTGATTTTTCACTTTTATCAATTTTAAAACACGTTTTTACTTAAATTTGTTGACTAGGGGCATATAGAGCACCATATTATAGAGGCATAATGAGCATTTTCTGCCGTAGAATCTAGCAGCGAATTAAAATTGATTTATAGCGCCACACCTTGACTAGTTTTCATGCGACGATTTAGCCTATTGGTAAGGTATCGGAGAGGTAATCAAAAGACAAGAGTAGATTTCTGTTCGAGGTGATTTTTATCCATTCACAATTCATGATCGATTTTTTTATTGTTACATTATACGGCTAGTAGCATCATCCTCCGAACAAAGCACTTAATGTGCGTGCGTGAATTGTTTGTATTCTACAAACAGACCTAGATTATTTTGTTATTGCTTTGTTTGATGAATCTACGACTCACCTGACTTCATCGAATTGAATTCGCTGCTAGATTCCCCGGCAAAAACGCACATCTTGCTCTGATTAATGGTGCTCATACTGCCTCAGGGGGGGTTCTCATTATGCCTCCACAGTGGCTGATTTTCAGTTTTTGGCAATTTTTTTTAAAATGCATTTTTTAATGTTTTCATCTAGTTTTTCACGTTGCAGCCCGTTAGGGAATAGGCTTTTCAAGTGTCTGAACACGAAACAATAATGTAACCTCCATATTAAAGTCTGCTTCATTTAATATTGGAACAAATTCTTTTGCTCAATGTGGCACTCCTAGTGGACGGATTTGGAAACTTTTTTCACCCACGTGTCGAGAAATTCATTACCTTTCACCATGTATTTATGTCATAACACCAAACGATAGCATTTTGTAAACAACCGCCATGGAAGCCGAACGGAGAGATCAAATTGTGCACAGTTTTCTTGAAAATCCATTGTTGTCGGCATCGAAGCTAGCTACCCAAGTAACATTTAAAGTTTTATAGCAGACTATAAGACAAAGTTTTGGATTTTTAAGGGGCTTGGGGAGTCTAATAAAACTATCGGTGTTACTTGGGTAAACAGCTTAAAATGCCCAGAAATACCGTATGGCGTGTTATCAAGCAGTACAAGGAAACATTGACGACGGCTCGGAAGCCGCATTCGAAGCGTCGGAGTGGAACTGTCGACTGGAAACTGCGTGGGAAAGTCATCAAGGCCGTCAAGAGGAATCCCAATCTTTCAGACCGCGATTTGGCCAATAAGTTCCAGGCCGCTCACAGTACGGTGCGACGAATTCGTCTCCGGGAAGGAATAAGGTCATTCCGAGCCAGCAAACAGCCAAATCGGACGCTGAAGCAGAACAATGTGGCCAGAATCCGTGCTCGAAAGCTGTACGACCAAGTGCTGACCAAGTTCGACGGATGTATTCTGATGGACGATGAGACCTACGTGAAGGCGGACTTTGGGCAAATCCCAGGTCAAAATTTTTATTTGGCGACGGCTCGGGGAGATGTACCTGCAAAATTTAAGTTCGTGTTTGCGGATAAATTCGCCCGCAAGTACATGATTTGGCAGGGGATATGCAGTTGTGGACAGAAAACCAAAGTCTTTCTCACTGACAAGACAATGACATCAGAAGTCTACAAAAAAGAGTGCCTACAGAAACGGATTCTGCCGTTTATTCGTGCCCACGACCGTCCAGTAATGTTTTGGCCGGACCTCGCAAGCTGCCATTACAGCAAAACGGTTATGGAATGGTACGCAACGAACGGGGTCAGCGTAATACCGAAGGACCTCAACCCCCCAAACTGCCCCCAGTTCCGGCCGATAGAGAAATACTGGGCAATCACGAAGCGGAGGCTTAAGGCAAAGGGAAAACTTGTTAGGAACATGACTCAAATGAAGAACTGGTGGAATCAAATCGCCAAAACGGTGGACGAAAAGGGTGTGCGCCGCCTAATGTGCCGTATTACGGGAAAAGTACGAGAATTTCTTCGAAACAGCAATGAATAATTTTTTTAATTTTTTTTATAAAAGAGTAAAGAAAATGCTACATTTGTATGAAAAACAAATTATGAATTCGTTAATAAATGACTGAACTACACGCAATTGTTTGTGTTCCAATATTAAATGAAGCAGATTTATAGCTATTTTCTTTGGTTAAATAACCGTTTTCCTTAAAGTGGCCATTATGCCCCCATCTCCCCTATTAATTTAAAAAATTTTGGTGATTGTTCGAAAAATATTTTTACACCAACAGTGTTGGTATTGGATAATGAAAGCAATATAAAGTTTGTAGGTGATATGATTAAGCCAATCCGTCATACGAGGTAAAGTTTTTTACGGCATCGAAAAATTTTAAAAATTGTACATCTTTTGCTCGATTTTTTAAATTTTTTATGAGAATCAAAAACTTTATAAAACTCTTTCACGATGTTAAAAATTATGTCATCATCAATTTGCTAGCATTCAATGATTTCTTTATAACACTATATTGAAATAAAAATTGAATGAGTGTTGTGATATACAAATGTTGCATCTAACCCTGCTTTTGCATGATGCCCCGTTTGACGGTAACTTTTTTTCCAAGCATATAGTCGTTCAGAACATCCCAAGCGTAGCAAGGATGCCGAAATCACAGAAAAATCTATAATTTCACAGAATTTTGAGCAAATTTTCGTCACAGAATCTGTGTCACAGTGTGTTTTTTTAAATTTGTTTACGTCAATATAAATTTTGGATTATTATCTTTGAATTGCAAAGATATGATGAAATTGGTAATGTTTATTAATTTTTCTTAAGTAAAATATAAAAAAGACGCAATTTAACATGACATTTGAATGAAATTGACGGTAAAAGCATCACAGAAAACCATCACAGAATTTCTGGGTAACATTACAGAAAGTCAGATTTTTTTTGTGGTCAAAACACAGATTTTTTTTCGGCAACCTAGCACGATAGTTGAGAATTCTCTGCCTATTATTTTCTTATGGACTGGGCTCATAAATGATTTTTTGCTGTTCTAGGGACCGGTTAAAGATGTAGGTAAGTGGTTTCTCCAGAAAAGTGCGACACTTTTTAAGAATTCCATCCTGTCCGGCTGATGAAGTTTACCGAAAGTAACTCCAATGTTGAACTTCAGGAACCATTTTCTCGCTCATAGAAAAAAACATGCAGATTCAGCACATCAATTGGCAATCGTGTGACGGCTGCGTTTATTTAATCAGCCGTTGGTGAAAGAACAGGAAAAAAAAACACTGGAGAAGTTCATCGCGAAGAGGTTACATTTTTCGGCAATATCATTATTTACTTGGAGTACCGCAGGTAGACCGGATTTTTTTTGTGATATCCTCACTATTTTTCATACAATTTCTGCTTAATGTGTGGCACTTCTAAAATTTTTTAAGAAGCCTTAAGGGCCAACAATGTCAGGTAAATGTTTGAAGTTTTGTAGTTTGGAGAAAATGTATGATCGTTTCCCTCTCCGAAAGCTTCCTAAATGATCTAAATTTTTCTATGGAGGACATGGTGTCGCTAGTGTTTGCTTAACAACTTCCATGGTGTACAAGGCAGCACATGTCATATCCTAAAGCCACCAAAATTTGCACAGTTGTTATTTAGCTCAGAAGGAAGTCGAAAGCTTGAGCGTGACATCACATATCATTACCTACAAAAAAAAAACAGCAAAACAATAACGAATAATTTTATCCCAAAATAAATAAATATACCTATACTTGTACGTGCACCATTCATTTAATGAATAAGAATACTCACGTAATCACTTTGGGTAAATTTTATGAGCATAAGAAAGTTTACAAGAACACTTCCACTGCTATTCTAAAATTCTAACCTGTGGAGAAGATTTGGATTGCGAATAGATTGAAGAAGAGGAACTAGATTTGGATGGTTTCTCAGACATCGTCGCTGATGCTGCAGCTACTGCCTCGACTTTCCCGGTCATTGATATGGAAAGTCATCAACATAATCCTTGAACTAATGATTCCAATTCTTTGAATAAAACTGATGAATTTAAAAAAAAGAAACCTACATTTTTAATCAAATCTCTAAAGGGTTGAAAATTTTACCCCGGGGGTGGGGGTGGTGGGGGGGTCGTGTTGTTTGAAAACGGGACGTAATACAAAAAGAGGAGGTTACGGAAGTTGACAATATGTGACAGGGGGGGAAGGGGTGGTTAATTTTAACCTAATTTTGCGTGACATCAATAATCTAGAATCCCGTAAAGATTCTAGATAGGAAAGCTACAAGAAGCTATCCGACCAGATCGCAACCTAAAGTCACGACGATGGTTGGGGGAAAAGTGCCTCGCCAAACTGGAATGCATTAATGGATTTCGCGGAGTAGTTCGAACTTCGAAAGTTAATATCATACTTCATATCGTCAAACGGGGCATCATGCAACAGCGGGGTTGGATGCAACATTCATATAACACCACACTCATTCAATTTTTAATTTGATGTAATGTGATAAAGTTGTCTTTTAATGATTACAAAATGATGATGACATAATTTCTTCCATCCTAGGATAGTTTTTATAAGTTTTTGATTTTCATTGAAAATTTGAAAAATCGAACAATAAATGTTCAATTTTTAACATTTTCCGATGCCCAAAAAAACTTTACCCAGTATGACGGATTGGCTAAATAATATCACCTACAAATTTTATACTGGATTCCTCATCCTAAACCAACACTGTTGATGTAAAAATATTTTTCGAACAATCACTCAACTTTTTTAAATAAATATTTTTATAATTCAGTTACCAGTCTGGGGTAAAATGCAACAAAATGTAAATAAAAGAAACACCTTGTAAATCTCATTTCCATATGCTGGAATATGATTATTTTTCAGCGTTTGTTACCATTGAAATTTCTTTTATTCAAACACTATTTTTTAATAATTTTGTCTTTTACAATTTTTAGTAGTATAGTTTTACCCCTAAATGTATGCAGCACCCTTATTTTCAGAAAAATGTGGAAATAAGTTTTCACAAAACAAAAAACCACTGCAAATGGTGTTTTCATGCGTAATGATCTTCAAGTCATCGCAAATTTATCAAAAACTATACATTTTCATACGTTTTCATAAAGTTTTACATCAAAAACAAAGTTTGTTGCAAGTTACCCCATTTTCTGAGAAGGATGAAAATAGCATGTTTTTAGAAAATTAAAAATAACTGAAGAAACCAATAATTTTTTTGACTACGCCAATTTGATGTCCCATCAACCTTAAAACTTTTGATGCATAAGGGGTATGAAAAACTGTGAACATGAGGTTTTTAGAAGCCATTGAAATTGAAAATTGTTGCATGTTGCCCCAGTTGACGGTATACAGTAGGACCCAGCTTATGCGAGCCACCATTTTTATACAAAATCTATGTAAAGTTGTGTTTTACCACCGCGATTTATTGCCATCATATTGAATCGACATTTTTCGGTGAGTTTAAAAGCTAAACTTGTGTGAAAACACCGACAATAGCATAACAAATTCCATGTATTTACTATGCTATGCGCCTGAATGTATGCAAACCATTTCGAAAGTACAGGGCTTGGCTATGTATTTGGTGTCATGCAAGGTTTCGCTTATCCGAGATGATCCTTCCCCGAGCACCTCGGATAAGCAGGATTCTACTGTACTACCTATTAGCCAAAGAAGTATCTAGTTTTCTATATAAATATAGAAGCGCTCTGAGAGAACTCTAAATAAACTGTCAGTTTTTTTTTCGGAGCGAATAACAACTTTCATAAATCTTAACCATTAGTCCACAAAATTAAACATTAATCGTCTTTAACAATTTCATGCGTTTTATAGGAACATTACCTCAACAAGTAGGGTAAATTTGCAGTACCTATCCCCAAGCCATGCTATCCCTCGCTGCTATTGAAACAAAAAAAAACACTTTGGAGCGGTGATTTTTTATGTTTGTTTTAGCAAGATTATTTTCCCAATAAATTCTCAACAAAGCTAAAGTAGCCTAGCTGGCGAGGTGATCCTTTGCCGAGATTAATTTAGTCTTGTTTTGGTCGTTTGCCGGATTGGTCGCAGTTTACATTCAGCAGTGTCAAGTCTAAAGATTGCCTTCGAGTGCCATGGGTCGATCGACCCTATCAGTGGAAGCCGTTTTTGTTTTCGCTTTGATTTACGGCGGCGTCCAACTTTCAGCCGGTTAGCTAATTAAATGGGATTTCCTGATTGTGAATCATTCTCCAGTTTACTTCCCATCGTTCGTTCTAGCCAAGTCTTGTCGGGTACCAAATTCATTCGAAGCCACGGGAAGTTGTGTGCCGGTTGAGCAGTGTCCTCACATCTTTAACCAGCTAGTGTCGCTACAGGTCGATCCCGAATCGGCCTACAAGACGTACTTACAGGAACGAATCTGCGATCGGAAACCAGATGGGGTAATATGGAGTTTTGACCTTTCGTTTGCATAGCAGCTCGTTGACCTTTCGGGTGCCCGAACCATAATTGGTTGATAATGTGATTCTTTTTTTTTTGTTTGTTTTCTTAGTCCATTCACATCTGCTGTGATGAGGGACGCACCGGCAAGCGTCGGAATATGAACCAAAAAAATCAAAAACATAATCAGTGCACAACATTCCGATTCACGTCTGGGTCATGTGTACCCATAGAGTCGTGTCCGTCGATCTACAACTGCAGTCTGGAACTTCAGCGGAAGTACAACCCGACGCTGCATCTACACCTTACGCAGAGTTATTGTTACCAGGACAACGGAAAGAGCTACGTTTGTTGCGATGATGATCACGAAACAAAACTGAAGGCTAGGAAAAAGCTGGGCTGGCAACGCTGTCAAACCCCGTTCCAGGACACCGGAAAATGTGTGCCACCTGGCCGTTGCGGGTGGATTGATGATGCCGAGAACGTTCCTGATGTGTTTCGGGCCTTTATGGTCGGCTGTGATCAACCGAACGGAGTGAGGCACATGTGCTGTCCAAAATCGGAGGTCATGTACGATGAGGAACCCGGCAAGGAATGTACGACCCGTGGTGGAAGATCTGGCCGATGTGTGGAATCGGATCGCTGCGAAGGGTTCCTGAAGGCCACCGATAGACAGTCGTTTGTGCGGGATAGCTGGTGCTACACCAGCTTGGATCAGGTTGACTATGTGTGCTGCGCCAATGCTAAGATCCTGAATGGTAAATATTTTTTTTTTCTGGAAGTATTTTATAAATTAATACAAATTTAATCTATGAATCTCCTACATTCTGTAGTTTGGTGATGGTTTCTCTGAAGTTTTAGACAATTAGACATCGAAACTGATACCTAAGAATGCCTAAGACATGAAAAGGTAAAGGGTGATACGATCAAAATTTGGTCAAGGGAAAACGCGTGTAAATCGGTGAAATCGTTTATTTAAAAAATCAAATTAAATTTCTTTTTCAAGTTTAATTAGTATAAAATTCAGGAAAAATATTCAGTTATGCTTCCGCTTTTCCAAATCCGAATTGCCGGGCCTTACGCTTAACCCCTGCCATCAGATTTTGTACAGCCACCTTGTCCACCTTCTTCGCCGCAGAAAGCCAGTTTGCCTTGAACTGCTGCTCGTCCTTAGCAGTTTTTTTGATTTTCTTTAGGTTCCTCTTGACAATAGCCCAGTATTTCTCAATTGGGCGGAGCTCTGGCGTGTTGGGAGGGTTCTTGTCCTTGGGAACCACCTACACGTTGTTGGCGGCGTACCACTCCATGGCCTTTTTACCGCAATGGCAAAATGCCAAATCCGGCCAAAACAGTACGGAACAACGGTGTTTCTTCAGGAAAGGCAGCAGACGTTTATTCGAACACTCTTTCACGTAAATTTCTTGGTTGACAGTCCCGGAAGTTATGAAAATGCTGCTTTTCAAGAAACAGGTACAGATGGCTTGCCAAAACAGATATTTCTTCGCGAACTTTGACAGTTTCATGTGCTTGAAAATATCTGCTACCTTTCCCCTTCCTTTTGCCGTAAAAAACTCCTGTCCCGGAAGCTGCTTGTAGTCGGCTTTGACGTAGGTTTCGTCATCCATTACCACGCAGTCAAACTTCGTCAGCATCGTCGTGTACAGCCTCCGGGATCGCGCTTTGGCCGTCGTATTTTGTTTATCATCACGATTTGGAGTCACTACCTTCTTGTAAGTCGATAGTCCGGCTCTCACCCAGCTTATTAGATACACCCAGCTTATTTCCAGCATCTCGGAGAGAGAGGTTAGGGTTTCGCTTGAAACTACCGACAACTCTCTTTGTCGTCTCAGCGGCTTCCGGTTTTCGATTTCTCCCCGATCCAGACTTTATTACTTGCTCACTCGGAAGGAGGTCGCCAATAGCCCCTAGTTGCTGGTCAAGCCACGGCAACCGTCTGGGGTGGGCTACATACGCCTCTTTTGCTGGGCCAGCTAGAGTCTAAGAAACACTTTTGAGCTCAAGGTCGGCTCTCGCTATAAGGGAACTGGTCGGATATTCAAGGAAGAACACCAATGATTTTGAATAGCAAAATGTTGTCATGTATTATAAACTTACTTTTTTTGTGTAGTGTGGTTGTGTAAGGTGTGCTCTGCTTCTGCTGCTGCTGGTACCGGCCGGCCGTAACGGGTATCTTCGATGCTGCGTCTTCAATCGTAGTCATCAATTGACCATTCGAAGCTATGGAACCGGAGGGTAGTTGATTGAATTCTTACGAACCCGTTTGAAGGGATCAAACAACACCCTCTGGAACCAGTTCGAGATGAGTCGGTTCGGCGGTTACTGTTGGCCGTCTTCGTGGTGGATGCCAATCTCCGCTGGTGCTCTGGATGGTGCCCGCAGCGCTTACGCTCCGCAGGCTCCTCGACAGAGCAACGGAACTCGATGGATTACTGGCTTGGGTTATTGGGGATTTTCCGCTCTAGTTGTCCACTGTGTTCGTTGGATCCTTTGTCTCTTGGGATGGCAATTCGGTGGATCCAACTAGCGGATGGACACGGGATGGTCGGGACCCTCTGACCAGTGTTTCTGCTCACCTGCCCAGTTGCCCCGTGTAACGGGAGTTGGTTGAGCCGCCTTAGTAGGATTCGTTGCCTGGAATCCTCCTGACTCAGGATGGCAGTGGCAGAGTAGCAGATTAAAAAGCGGTTATTCACTGGCCCGTTTGCCTCGTGCGAACGGAAGCTCTGTGGAACCCACTTGGCGGGATTCTATGATCAGATTCTTTAGTCAGAATCTTAAGGCCAAATCTTGAAGTAGAATTTTAAGGGTCCTGGATGGGAACTACTGTTAGGAGGGGTTCTTGTTATATAAGAATTTACCAACTCACTTAACTTAGATGCTTGCGATGCTCACAATAACTTTCCACTTTTAACTTTTATAACTTATAAATCCTATGAGATATAGCTTAGGAATTTTGCGCTAAATGCGTGTTCGCGCTTGCGTGGCCACAGGTGGAAAGGAAGTTATCTTACTATTTGTCAATGAGTTGGCAACCCCCCTGATCCAACATCCGTTCCATTTTTCACTGACGTTTAGTTGCTGTCATTCCCGTTTCGTTGAGTTTGAGCTTTGTGTGTGTTTATGTATTTTAAATTTAAATCTGCTGAATGTTTTCCCTGATATCATTTTAATTTGGAGTGTTTTATTTATTTTTATTTTAACCTAGCTGAACCTGTCTAATTAAACCTTTTACAAATTTTGTCCCTATGAAGCTGAGTTCCATCGGAAAATTCTCGATGAACAGCTTGAAAGCTTTGAGTGATCGAAAGGAACACTCCAAAATGGCTTGCTCTGTGGGGGTTTAACGGGGCACAATAACCTAAAGGTTACATTACCCTACACTCCCCTCAATGAATTAATAACTGAAGGTTATTAAATCATAATAAAGGCTTCATTGTGACTCTTGCCGCCCAGGGTTGAGTTGCTTTTTGCTTAACGAAGTTATATAAAAAAGAGAATATTAATGTCAAAGTAACTTAAATAGATTAAGAAAGAAAAAGAAAATAGATATAAGATATATATATATATATATCTATATATATAAAAATGAATTTCTGTCTGTCTGTCTGTCTGTCTGTCTGTCTGTCTGTCTGTCTGTTCCCTATAGACTCGGAAACTTCTGAACCGATTTACGTGAAACTTGGCAGGTGGGGGTATTGGAGGCAGGGGAAGGTTCCTATTGTGGTTTTAGACCCCTCCCTCTCTCATGAAGGGGGGGAGGGGCCTCCCAAACAGAAGACAATTTTTTGCATAACTCGAGAACCCATCAAGCAAATGGTATCATATTTGGCATGGGGTGGTATTTGGAAACGAGGAATATTTCTATGAATATTTTGTACCCCTCCCTCCTTTCAGTGGCGTGATAGGAAGGTGGGAGGGGGGCTACCTTACAATTTTTCATATAACTCGAGAACTAATCAAGATATTGGATCCAAATTTGGCATGGGAAGGTATTTGGATACGAAAAATATTCCAATGATTATTTGAGACCCCTCCCTCTTTTCAGTTGAAAGGGGGAGGGGCATCTTTCATATTTTTTATATAGTTCAAAAACTAATAAAGCAAATGGAACCAAATTTGGCATGGGGGGGTATTTGGATACGAAAAATATTTCTATGATTATTTGAGACCCCTCCCTCTTTCCAGTAGGGAGATATAAAGTGGGGAGGGCCTCTTTTATTGTTTTCAACATAACTAAGAAAGTAATTAAGCAAATGGAACCAAACTTGGCATGGGCGGGTATTTGGGAACGTGACATGTTCTAATGATTGTTTGAGACCCCTTCCTTCTTACAGCGGGGAGGAATGAAAGAGGTAGGGGAGTTTCATACAATTTTTACTGCATAACTCAAGAACTACAACAGCGAATGGAACCAAATTTGGCATGGAACGATATTTGGGTACGAGAAATGCTTCTATGAATATTTGGTATCCCTCACTCTTTCGAAGAGGTGGATGAAAAGGGGGAGGCGAGGTCTCCCTTACAATTTTCAGTATAATTGGAGAGCTGATCACGCAAATTGAACCATATTTGACATGTGAGTGTACTTGGATACGAGAAATGTTTCAATTATAAACTGAAGCCGTACCTTTTAAGTGGTAAGATATAAAGGAAGAAGGGGGGGTTTCCATTTTTTTTTTGCATAACTCGAGAATTAATCGAGCAAATGGAACCAAATTTCATCATAATCATCAAAAAGTATTTGAGTACGAAAAATACTTTTGTGAATATTAAGTTATCATCCCTCTATTGAAAGAAGAGAACGAAAAGGGGGATGGTACTCCCTTCCAGGTTTATACATAACTCAAAAATTTACTACTTAAATAAAACCAAATTTGCCATGGCATGGAATATAGGAAGGGAAGAGGGAAGCTTACATTTAACTTTTATTTTACAAAATCCGAGAAATGGACAATACTTAACATGGAAAATCATTTTGGTATGACTCCATGATTATTTGACACATCATCCACCTTTCAGTGAGAAGGTACATGGGAGGAGGGAGGTGAGCCCAATACAATTTTGTTAGCATATGTTCTCAATTTATGCTTACGAAGCCAACAAATGGAAACAAATATGGCATGGAAAGGTACTTGGTTACGAGATAAGTTTCTACGATTGTTATAGACTCTTATGCTTTACAGTGTAGAGAGGGAAAGAAAGGGGCTCCATACAATTTTTGTTGTAAAGCTTAAATACTTATCAACCGATGGAACTATATTTGATATAAGAGGATTTTTGGGAACGAAAAAAATGTTTATTAAAGATTACAATCTCCATTCAGCAGGGGGTGAAGGGAAGCACAGGGGGGGGGGCTCTCTAATCAGTTTTTTAGCATAAATCCAGAACATATCAAGCAAAAACAACCATACTGTATAAGTTAGATTACTTGCGAACGATTAATTTGGGACCCTTCTTTTTTAGGGCGAAACTTAAGGAAACAGATGAAAATTATCAGATCTTTAAAACAAATTTATAAATCAAGATTCAGAATATAAGTTATGGTTTGTATTGCAATTTGAAACTCCAGCTGAAGCTCTCATTTTATTGTGGTTGCTTATTAATTTCGTCATAATTTGATTTAAAATAATACCAAAAACAATAAAAATTTGAATGATTTCTGAAAATATCATTTGATTCTGAAAGGTGTAGCAAAGCACACCGGGTCAGCTAGTATATATATATATATATTTTTTTTTTTTAATTGTCGTAGGTGCATTTACCATATACAGGATTGTAACTCATTCTCCTTCATCATCTCAACTATTGTTTGAGGTGGGACAATAAAGCTCTTGCTTACTCTCTGTTGATCGAGTTTAATCAAACAAAGTACTTCATTCCAAATGGCACTGTCGTCTTGATCGTTACAGAACGTTTAGTTGTGATTGCTGATGTTAACGTGTTCTTCGAATAATTAGGAATTTAAGTTTTGGAAAGTTTATCAAATTTTCATACTATTGCGTTGGGTTTTGATGACGGGATATGCTTTAAAATTTCATAACGAGAAATAACCGGTTGATGCTCCTCTGAGCTGTGAATGATCTGTGCACTTTAAGACTTAATTCATGTATCAGTTTTGATCTAATTCACGCTAATTATGATATTCTAAGGCATTGTGAACTTTAAATGTGAATTTTACTGAGCAATACAAAAATATGGTGATCTAACTATTTTATTAAAGTTGTTTCTGTGGATTCAAAATAACTGACCATCTGTCTTTGTTTTACTCGTCAATATGCAGGCTGCTCTCTTATTGTTTGTTCTTTAGGATTATGCAATTTCTGCTATAAAAAAAAGAAACATGTTTTTATTCTGTTTGTGCAAACATTTGGGTTTGCGATTATAAAATTATTCGAAAGAAATACATAATGAAAATTTTACAAGAACAATCATTCAGATTTGAACTTTTCTTCATTTCAACTAAAATTTTCTTTTTCTGTTGGAAATATCCACAGGGGAATCCTCGATTCCATTATTTCTCTGGGATACCGGGTTTCAGGTCCGCGGCTGAAAATATTCCGATATTCTTCCCTGACTCATCTGCCAATTCGTATGCACTTGTTCCTCTGCGGGAAATCACGGTGCAGGGAACATACGCTGGCCCTAACTTTGCGTTATACGCGTCTCCTGCTGACGACTGTGCGAAATTCCTCCGATAAACCTTCTGGCCTACCGAATACA
This sequence comes from Uranotaenia lowii, assembly GCF_029784155.1. Taxonomy (NCBI): domain Eukaryota; kingdom Metazoa; phylum Arthropoda; class Insecta; order Diptera; family Culicidae; genus Uranotaenia; species Uranotaenia lowii. The sequence goes on along the minus strand of NC_073691.1, from coordinate 161,139,050 downwards.
CAGGGGCATATGAACGCGATCTGAGATTGTAAACTCGACTACTCTTCTCGAATGCTTTGCCTAAGTTTTTCGAAACAATATCCCAAACTGTACGATCAATTCTCAATTTCTGCTCTATTCTTTCAGACTCGGAAAGCTCTTGAAGATCGGGATCAATCCTATGATCATCTCCTCGCGACACGATTTCGTGACCATAAATAACACGATAGGGTGAAAATCCGGTAGACGAATGCCTCGTATTGTTTATCGCGAACTCGACCTCTGAGATCCGAGTGTCCCAAAGTCGTTGGTCACTCTTGACATATGTACGGATTGAACAATTAATACTTCGGTTCAGTCGCTCGACCGGGTTTGCCTGGGAATGATGTCGCGCATTCGTCCAGTGCTTGACCTGATACCGTTCTAGAAAGCTCTTAAAATCACGACTCAGAAAACAGCTCGCGTTATCGCTGATGATTATTTCGGGCACGGAATATCGACGGAACCATTGTTCTTCGAGAGTTTTGACAATAATCGACGACGAGATTTTTTTAACCGGAAATAGTAATGTCCATTTCGAAAAATGATCCATCACGACGAGTAGATGCATGTTCCCGGATTTGCTACGCGGTAACGATTGTATAAAATCCAAACATACTATTTGGAATGGCTTCGACGCGAGACGCGGTTTACATGTACCCGGATGCTGCGAAACGTTTGTTGGCTTGAACTCTTTACACGCGCGACACATCTGAACATATTTCTTGGCCTCGACGGACATATTCGGCCAAAAGTAACGTAATTTCAATCGTTCGATGAGTTTTTCAAGACCGATGTGAAGAATCGCGTCATGCTCGGAATGCAACACTTGTACGCGTAAAGCTTTCGGTACGCAAAGCTTCCAATCGTATCGATAATCGAGAACCGCCGTTTTCGTAGGCAAAAACCTATACAACTTCCCTTGTTCTATCTTGTAATCTTTCAAGTCCTCAGGTGACTTTTCCACCCTCTCCCACAGCCCTTTATACCAATCATCTTCTACATGCGAGATATCAATTGTCTCTACTGCTCGAGAGAGCGCATCGGGTATGATGTTATCCTTACCCCGTCGATGGCGTATTTCCATATCATACGCCTGGAGCTCAATGCTCCATCGGCTCAAACGCGACGACGTTCTCCAGCGACCCTTCATTATGTACGTCAACGCCGACGCATCCGTGATTACCACGAAATGCGTCCCCTCAATGTAAGGTCTAAAACGTTCGATCGACGACAGAACCGCAAGGCCTTCTTTTTCGGTTGCAGCATACGATTGCTGAGCCGGGCTCAGCTTTTGTGAAAAATAAGCAATTACCCTTTCACCATCCCCATATTGCTGCGTTAAAACAGCCGCTATAGCGCTGTCGCTTGCGTCTGATTGAATCTGAAAAGGTAACTCAAAATTCGGATTGCTCAAAATCGGTGCTGAGATCAAGCTTTCCTTGATCTGCAAAAACGCTTTCGTTGCTTCTTCGTTCCATGGCAAAGTTTTCGGTTTTTTCCTTAATAAATTGGTTAGCGGGGCGCTTATCTCGCTAAACTGTGGGATGAAGCGTCTATAATAATTCGCCATCCCAATAAATCTACGTAGGGCTCTAATCGATGTTGGCTTTTCAAAATTCAAAATTGGCTCGATTCTCTCCGGATTTGGCTTAAATCCTTCGGCGGAGAGTATATATCCAAGGTATGGAAGCTCCCTAACACAAAATTTCGATTTTTGAATGTTTATTGATAAGTTGGCTGCAGTTAATCTATTAGCGACTTCTCGTAGAGAGGAGAGATGGTCCTCAAAAGTGTTGTTTACCACGACAATGTCGTCGAGGTAAACGAACACGTTGGGTTCTAATTCCCCGAATCCTAGAATTTCATCCATCAATCTAGCCAAAGCGGCGCTCGAGTTCTTGAGACCCATTGTGACACGTCGGAAACAAAACTGCCCTCTCCCCAGCACAGCAAAGGCCGTATACTTGCGCGAGGCTGGGTCAAGTGGGATCTGAAAAAAAGCTTTAGATAAATCAATAGTTGACATAAATTTACTCGCTCCCAGCCTGCTGAGTATACGGTCTTGGTGCGGCAGAGGGTAGGCGTCCAGACGCGTACGCTCGTTCAGACGCCTGGCGTCCAAACATAAACGTACCTCCCCAGTAGGTTTGATTACTGGTACCGTACTTAAACACCACTCACTTTTGCTTTTCTCTATTACTCCCTGCTCTAAAAGTTTGTCGATTTCGGTGTTAATTTTCGCTTGCATCGCAGGCGATGTAGGATATGGATTTATTCGAATTGGTGGAGACGCATGGTACTCCTCCTTTATTTCGATTTTATGCGAAGTTAGATGGGTCTCACCTAGTATCTCACCATCTACAGCAACTTTGAAAAGTTGTTTTACTTGTTCGAGCTTTTGCTCCTGCTCATCACTTAACTCCCACCTTCCCTCTGAGAGCGGCGTCGTTTCTTCGGCACAGCTCATGCTACCGACGTCGACGCTCGAATTGTTTGTCGTTATAGTGGGTTTAATATCGAATGCGCGCCAAAAATCTTCGAATCCTAGTATGAGTTTTCGGTTAAGTTCGGGTATCACAAAGGTTGGGAGAATCTTGGTTTTGTTGTTAAAAGTAATCGGTAAATAAACGAAGCCTTTGGCTGGGATTGTGCTCCCATTTGCCGCCTTAACTGTGACCTTGGTTGGAAACAGCTTAAGGTTTAAATCTCTTATCAGTTGCTCGCAGCCTACACCCAACAACGAACGTTGAGCTCCGCTATCAAGCAGACCTATTAGTTCAGTACCGAGAACGTGAACTTTGGCAAACGGTCTCCCGTCACCGTGCAGCTGGATAAAAATTTCTTGGACTTCAGGATCGTCTATATAATCGGTTTCATTTAACTGTTGAAACCCGAAAGAGTTTAGTTTTGCTGTTAAGGAATTGGATGAATTTGAAGAAGGATTTGATTCTAAAAGATCAGACTGCCTTCTCAGTCTGAATCTTGCGTGTTTTTTTGACAATACGGACAAGAACTAGTTAAGACATCTGCAAATCCGCATAATCGGCAGAATTTTCTACGATTTTGAGGACATTCAACATAGTGATGACCTTCATTGCGACAGTTGTAACATGTTCCAATCGGAGGACGTTTGTACTGATCGACCAAAACTTGAAGTGTACTTTTAGTAGTTCCTTGCAAGTTTGCAAGAGGATTTTCCTCCTTCTTTTCCTTCACCTTTTCTCCTTGCTTTCCCTGTTCTTCCCCTTTTCTTAGGCTTCTCCCATTTCCTTTGAACGCTTCTCTATTACTGCTTTTGAATACTCTAGTTACATTTTCTTTCCTATTCTCTTCCTGTTTCGTGAATTCTACTTCACCAACCTGGTTAGTTCTACCTCGAGAATAGTTTTCGGTAGCTTTTTGGTACATACTCCAATTATTCGCGTCTATAATTCGACCGTACTTACGAAGTTTTGTTAAAGAATTTATATGCTTCCCTGTTAGAGCGTTTTTGTAGTCATGGCGCATATTGCGCCAGATAATTTTTAACTTTTTCTTTTCTGATAGCTGCTTGCTCATGGATTGAAAAATCTTTTGTAAGTCATGATAAAAATCAATAAACTTTTCATTTCTGGCATGCCGCCTATTGGTGGCTTGGACTTCCAACTGAAAGTCATTATCTGGAGGTAAAAATTCTCGTTTCAATTCTTTAAGTAGCTCTGACCAATTTCGAAAATCCCCGTTTTCTACTCCATCAATGAACCAATCTTTTGCGCGACCACTAAACAGATGTATCGCTGATCGGAACATTTCCCTTTCGCTGACTTCTTCAGCTATCATACGCATATTAATTTCTTTTAAAAATTCGGCTAATTTTCTCCCTCCGTCTTTCCCCTCGTATCGAAGTCTCCACTCTGATACGGGTATTCTTTTTACTCTTCCTCGCTTTTCCTTCTCTTCTTTCTTTCTACGCTTTTCTCGTTCTTCTCTTTCTTTACGCTTTTCTTTTTCGCGACGATTTTTATGTCTCACGAAATCCGACGAGCTTTCCGAGCTCGTGTCGGATGAGATGGAATTAAGATCCGAGCTTGAGTGGGTTGAAGTTGAACTCTCAGAAACCTTTCTTCTCAGTTTTCTGGAACCCTGCAATTTAGAAACCTTCTTCAGTTCTGTTTTAGGTCTTCGAGACTTCGTTTCGGTTGAAGAACTGGAATCAAGCCCAGAAGATGTTGCAGTGTAATTTCTTCTTTCAACTCTTCTATTTTTGACTGTTTTACTTTCTGTGTTTCTAAAGTTTGAATTTTGTTTAGAGTTGTTGGAAAGCGAACGCGGATCTTTCTTGGATTTACCAACCTGTGTATTTGATTCAACTTCGCTATTCAATAGGTTCATCTCGTCAGATGATGCTTGAGTTTGAACACTATCAGTTATCAAACCTCTTCTTTGTGATTTGAATTCTTCTTTGATTTTAGAATCCACTTCACCTAGAATTCTTTCCAACTTTTTCTTCTTTTTAATCTCTTCTTCTAACTCTTTTTTCCTTCTTGCTTCCCACTCAATTTCTCTTTCCCTGCTTTTCCTCTCCTGTTCGGAGGTATTCAACACAAATGTTTTGAATACTCCTATAAGTTGATCAATATTTTCCTGATTTTTGCCCTGATCATAATCGTTCAAAACTTTGAGAACTGCTTCTGTTCGAAACCTAGAAGATTCAATTTCTTTTTGATTCCGTGCTATTGAATGTGATTCTGTTTCAGCTACGTTCGAGTCATCGTTTAACGCTACGACGGTTTCATTTAGTGATTCTATTTCACCGCCAACTTCTTCGAGTGCATGTGAGATGTTATGCTGAATTGGATGGACTGATGTGACGTTTTCTACCGTTGGCTGGTTAGCAAAATGTTCATTCAGAAGAGATTCAAGGAGAATTTGCAATTGTTCGATATCGCTCCGAAACTTTTTGGCTTCTAGTGCTATCGACAAATGGAACATTCTAACCGAATAGTGAACTAAACGTGTTTTAATCTTATCTTTTTGACGATTTCCCAATCTATGGCTTCGTAAGATCTTTCTAATTTTATCGATTCTGTTAGTGGTGACTTCTATTTCTTCGGAGGCAGATCGCCACGTTCTTGCGAAAGCTGTTGGATTATATCCCGATTCCCTTTCTTCTTTTAATCGTTCTGCTAACTTTCTACGTTTTACCGATTCACTATCATCGAAATGAAAAAGAATGTTTCTTATAAGCAGCTCATGCTCGACCTCGTCTATTTCGAGATGCGAAACGACCATATTTTTGTAAAGCTCTTGTAAATTCATTTTAATTTTAATGCTTTTCAGGTACAAAATGAATATTAATCAACGACACGTATTTTTGGCAAAAATGATATTACAAAACTGTTCTTTTATCAGAGAGTTTATCGATGATAAATTTCCCCCTCCTCTACTCATGTAAGTCAAGACCCCGTTTTGATTTTTTTAGGATTCTGTTGAAGATGACTATGAAAATGATGAAAACATGAAAGTAAGTATTTGAAAGAATATTGAAGAAATTATTTGAAAGAAAATTTAAGAGAAATTCGAAGGTTTGTATATGGCTATTTTTTTTTTGTTTTTTTTTGCAAATTGAAAATATTTTAAAAGTTACTTCTTCAGAAATAAACACTTTTTTACCGGTACGCGCACTAGTAGGCGAGCGATTATCACAAATTATCGCCTTTCGCAAATTGAGAAAAGTATGTTGAAATGTAGCTTTAGGAATATAGTGTCCTGTAAAACCACTTGAGCAAACCTTCCCTGCCTCAATTTCCCTCGCTTATTTTCCCTGTCTCACTCCAAACTGTGCAATTCTTGAAAACCAGACCAGTTTAGCTACTTAAGTTGGGCGCCATTTATTACTTGCTCACTCGGAAGGAGGTCGCCAATAGCCCCTAGTTGCTGGTCAAGCCACGGCAACCGTCTGGGGTGGGCTACATACGCCTCTTTTGCTGGGCCAGCTAGAGTCTAAGAAACACTTTTGAGCTCAAGGTCGGCTCTCGCTATAAGGGAACTGGTCGGATATTCAAGGAAGAACACCAATGATTTTGAATAGCAAAATGTTGTCATGTATTATAAACTTACTTTTTTTGTGTAGTGTGGTTGTGTAAGGTGTGCTCTGCTTCTGCTGCTGCTGGTACCGGCCGGCCGTAACGGGTATCTTCGATGCTGCGTCTTCAATCGTAGTCATCAATTGACCATTCGAAGCTATGGAACCGGAGGGTAGTTGATTGAATTCTTACGAACCCGTTTGAAGGGATCAAACAACACCCTCTGGAACCAGTTCGAGATGAGTCGGTTCGGCGGTTACTGTTGGCCGTCTTCGTGGTGGATGCCAATCTCCGCTGGTGCTCTGGATGGTGCCCGCAGCGCTTACGCTCCGCAGGCTCCTCGACAGAGCAACGGAACTCGATGGATTACTGGCTTGGGTTATTGGGGATTTTCCGCTCTAGTTGTCCACTGTGTTCGTTGGATCCTTTGTCTCTTGGGATGGCAATTCGGTGGATCCAACTAGCGGATGGACACGGGATGGTCGGGACCCTCTGACCAGTGTTTCTGCTCACCTGCCCAGTTGCCCCGTGTAACGGGAGTTGGTTGAGCCGCCTTGGTAGGATTCGTTGCCTGGAATCCTCCTGACTCAGGATGGCAGTGGCAGAGTAGCAGATTAAAAAGCGGTTATTCACTGGCCCGTTTGCCTCGTGCGAACGGAAGCTCTGTGGAACCCACTTGGCGGGATTCTATGATCAGATTCTTTAGTCAGAATCTTAAGGCCAAATCTTGAAGTAGAATTTTAAGGGTCCTGGATGGGAACTACTGTTAGGAGGGGTTCTTGTTATATAAGAATTTACCAACTCACTTGACTTAGATGCTTGCGATGCTCACAATAACTTTCCACTTTTAACTTTTATAACTTATAAATCCTATGAGATATAGCTTAGGAATTTTGCGCTAAATGCGTGTTCGCGCTTGCGTGGCCACAGGTGGAAAGGAAGTTATCTTACTATTTGTCAATGAGTTGGCAACCCCCCTGATCCAACATCCGTTCCATTTTCCACTGACGTTTAGTTGCTGTCATTCCCGTTTCGTTGAGTTTGAGCTTTGTGTGTGTTTATGTATTTTAAATTTAAATCTGCTGAATGTTTTCCCTGATATCATTTTAATTTGGAGTGTTTTATTTATTTTTATTTTAACCTAGCTGAACCTGTCTAATTAAACCTTTTACAAATTTTGTCCCTATGAAGCTGAGTTCCATCGGAAAATTCTCGATGAACAGCTTGAAAGCTTTGAGTGATCGAAAGGAACACTCCAAAATGGCTTGCTCTGTGGGGGTTTAACGGGGCAAAATAACCTAAAGGTTACAACTTCCTGGCTATCGACAAACGTTCCCCAAACACTTAAATTACATTCGTAACGGTTGATTTGGCAACTTTTAGCGATTTTGCCAGCTTTGCGTGCGAGTAGCTCGGATTTTCGCGATGCGCGAGCAAAATTTTGATATGCTGCTCTTCTTCCTTGGACGGCATTTTGTCAACTCAAGAGTGAATTCCAAAATCAAAATAGGAGCAACATTCTACACACACACACACCTTCAAAATGAAGGGTGTTCAAGGTTTTTAAATGCAAAATTGAAAGAAATACTTCAAGTTGATATTGACCAAATTTTGACCGTATCCCCCTTTAGACGGCAGATAGGCGAAGTGCGAGACGTGAGAAATAAGACGAGAAAGTAGTGGTTAGTAGTGGTACGTGAGACGTGAAACGTGTTGTGAAAAGTTAGATGTGAGAAGTAATACGTAAGGAGTTAGAGGTTGAATATGGAAAGAGAGCTGTAAGACGCGAGAAGTGAGACGTGAGAAGTGAGAAATGAAACCTGAGAAGAATGAAGTTGGACACGGGGAGCGAGACTTCAGAAGTATTACGTGGGACGTGAGAAGTAATATATGAGACGTGAGACATAGCACGTAAAAAGTGCGACGTAAGGAGTGAGACGAGATACAGTACTCGACAAAATAAAGTACTCACCAACACTTTAAATTTTAAATCCCATGTAAGACCTCTGAAATTCCTATTTTGGCGAAAAATCGTCAAAACTAATGAGCGACTTTTTAAAAATACTTCATCAACCCAGAACTTATTTATACATACATACAATCAAATTAAATCAACAATACACTAAGGGTGTCCACGATGAAATTGCCACACACTTAATTGATTCGTTCAATTCGAGTTTTCTTCCGATTGCCATCAAATTTTCAGGGCTTGAAAAATAACTATTAAACTTCATTTTACCATTTTACTCGTATTTTATTTTGTTTTTGCATGTAAGCCCATACTTTCTTCAGTTCCTCAACTGTCTTCACTACCTTAGGTTGTTAAGAAGGTGCTGCTTCATAATCGCCCAGTAATTCTTGATGGGGCGGAGCCCCGGAGTTGAACAATTTCGGCACGAAATTCACCTATTTAATTGTCCGCATACCACTTCAACACGTCCTTGAACTAGTGGCATGGGGCCAAATCCGGCCAGAAGATTGTTGGGACGTTGTTGTGGGCTTTCAGGAGAGGAAGCAGCCGCTTCTGGAAGCACTCTTTCATGTACACCTGTCCGTTCGTCGTGTCCTGGGTCATCAAAGGTGCACTCCGCTTCCCGCAAGTGCAGATGGCTTGCCAAACCAGGATTTTATTCGCAAATTTGGACATCTTCTGAGTGCGGACATGCTCCGGAACTCTGAACTTATCCTTGGCCGTGAAAAACATGTTGCCGGGAATCTGTTTGAAGTCGGCCTTCACATATGTTTCGTCGTCCATGATGCAGCATTCAACTTTCGTCAGCATGTTGAGGTATAACTTCCCGATCAGGAGAGCATATCAAAATAATAACTCAAACATATCTCACCAAGATATTTACATCTGATTCAGTTATAATTAAGTACTCCAAATTATCGATTTTGGGTTTCTCCAATCCGAATTATATCTTATTCTGATTGACAGACTTGATTGGGGTTGAGCTCATTTTCAATTATCAAGATTTTTTTCTGATTGTCCTAAAATAAAATGATTATATCTTATTTTGATATACGTACAACTTTTTCTGAAACACGGACATCGAAGTTAACAGCCCAAACCGTACAATAATGAGTTTCGCTCAACAGATCCATAAAATTGAATCCAATTTTGTGGAAACCAAAAATGGGGCATGGTTTTAGCAAATCATGTGGTTTGTTGACATCCCACTAGAAAATTTTCTCGTAGCACTCATATCCTGATAAGTTATAATTTTGATAGGTTTTGTTCTGCCCAATATCAAACTATGCTATCTAAACGAGATATAATCTTGAAAGGAGCATATCTTAAATTGATATAATTTAGCTATGACCGCAAAGATTTTTTGATATAATTTGAGATATTTTAACATCCTACGAATACTGAATAATAACTCATTTAGATAGGAAAAAATAAGTATCAAAATATCTCTTCTTGATATAATTTAGTTTTTCTCTCCTGATCGGGTTCCTGGCACGGGTTTTGGCGGACTTGTTCTGCTTCTCGTCGCGATCAGGGGCCTTTTGTGCCTTGAACGTTCGAAGCCCAGCCTTAGTTTTGGCCTTCTGGACAAAACTTCGGCCTAGGTGCAGCTTCTTAGCCACATCCTGAACGGAGGCGTTCGGGTTTCGGTTGAAGGCCCCAACTACGCGGTTGTGATTTTTGGTGTTGTACGGAATACTTTTTCCTTCACTTATGGGCTTCTGATCGGTGGTCAATCGTTCCTCGAACCGTTTAATCACTCGCGACACCACGGAATTCGCGATTCCCAACGTTTTAGCGATGGAATGATGCGAAAGATCCTTATTTTCGTAATGAATGCGCAAGATTTAATCACGCACGAGCTGTTCTTTCGATTCCATTTCCGCGAGTTTTATCACATGACTTTAAAACTTGCAGGATGTAAACAATGCACTATGAACTAAATCTACCAAAATTTTCAATAAATTCTACTTAAAAAGTGAGAGCAATTCAATCGTGGACACCCTTGATAGTAGCATTCTGTGGAAGGTTTGCACAAGAAGGTTTCGCAGAAGTTTTCTACAGCAAAAAATCCTCAAATAGATGCCGGCTCTTTTCATGATAAAGAGCAAACCAGTGTACCTAAAAAAACCCCTGTTTAGTTTTTCGAGTGTAACTTCAAGATCTATTCTGCTAACCAGGTGTGCAGATTCTCTAAAAGAGAATCACCGACGAGCTCAATTTCCGATTCTTGGTAGAGATTCCCTGAAACGCACCACATAGGTTTTAAGTTGAAATTCCATTGAGAATTTGTAAAATTAACACGACAGAGCCAACATACACTACAGTGAAAAAATGTTGTAATCTCCATGTAACAACGTTGATGGCAAATGGTTTGGCTGATTGCGTTACTTTTCCATACGAAGCTGAACACCTGCCCGAAACATTCATCGTTTGTTGATGCTGTTATAATGCACATCATGGTGTTTTTTTTCGTCTTTGCTTTTTCGTGGCTTGAACCAGTAGGCCTGTGTTTTCACCGCGGTGTTCGAATGTGACAAATTGTCACTCCTGGGAGCAATTGGAATTAAATAGGTGTGTGTGGCTCTCGAAACCTGGGTGCGAATAATGCTTGGAAAGAAACAAAAACAAAAAATCTCACAGGGGTGTTTTGCGGCTATCGCACGGCTGTTCTTTTTATTTTCCGTTCTTCGTCTTTCACGGTAGAGAATGGCATCTCTGCTGCTAACTACTCAGCAACGGATCCTCCGTGACGCTTACTAAGGCCGTTCACAACGGAGCACTTTGGTCCAGATGAATTCACAGCTTCAGTAGGCTCGGAGCTTGACGAATTCCGCAAAATCGACCCTTGTCATCTTTTAAAAAGCCTTTTCTCGCTTTGGGCTTTAGGGTCATGAATTGCCCTACTCACAGGTCGCTTTACCTAAACGAACATTCCATCTTGTAGGAAAACACTCCGTTTTACGATTTTTTTTTTTCAAATTGTTGTTGCCAAGAAATTCATATAATGTGGTTTGTTATTTAGGTGGTTCGATTTGATAAACAATTAAGCAGAGTTATGGGCATTTTTACCCCATTTTCAATAAATTACGACAGTTACGCACACCACATAGCAACTGTGAAGCAAAACATAGCGTCGAGATAGCATCGATCGACAAATCCTCACCTCATTTTAAACTTTTACATAAAGTATATTTACAAAACTAAGCATTCCAACTATTCAAGCAAATGGTTTTTGTGATTCATTTAACGTCTATTGGAACATTAACATCTTTTCCTTCACATAATGCAAACGTAGTTTTGAATGTCGATGGGGCGGGCTTTTAGCCTAATGCCTAGCGTGTTTGGTTTGTAACCGGACGACCGGGGAGCGAATCAAACCGCCTTCAACTAGGTCAAGGAAATTTTTTAAGTCCACGGACGTAAAAATGAATGTAACACAAAAGAAAAAGGACAACGAGACACGAAAAATTGTGAAGTCTAAAGTAATGTAAAATATCTCTACGGAGTTTAAAAGTTTGTGAACTCTACGGAGTTTGAACGAATGCGTCGATCTTATTGTTTCAGTAACTGGACCATTACAGAAGCTAGCCGAAAACGCACTTTCGATTCGTGCTAAAAAAGCATCGGCGAGGAGAAATAAGAAAAGAAGAAAAAATATCTCTAAATATTCTTTTCATATTCCAGTTCCAACGAAGGCAATTGAACTCGGAAACCGCGCTGGAGAAGACGCTCCGACCTGCACTACGCCCAACAATGCGCCCGGACGATGTGTGAGTCTGGCTCAATGTGCTCCGATCGCTAACATACTAAGACAGGCATCGGCCGCGAAGACTGCCGTTACGCCTGCCCAGGCTGTCTTCCTGAGGAACAGTGTCTGTACTCCGAGTGGTACCACGGTTAGTTTTCAATGTCCGTAGTTCTCCTACCTCAGTTACGCAACGGAACATTTTTCTTCCCACAGAGCACAACCTATTTCGTTTGTTGCGACGAAGTAACGCTTCAAACGGTTACAACTCCTGCTCCAACCATTACCACGACACTGTCGCCGGCAGCAGCCCGAGCGGCCGAAATTGTCAACCATCCAAATCTACGGCTGCTGGATCAAACCACCTGCGGCCGTTCCAATTTGGACGATAAAATCGCCTTCGGGGAACAGGCTCCCATGTATCAGTACCCCTGGATGGCGATGCTGATCTACCGGTCGGCTTCCAGCGGCATTGAAGGGCCAGAGTGTGGCGGCACCGTCATCAACAGCCGATATGTTCTGACGGCAGCTCACTGCATCGAGGGACAGATTCAACGACTGTAAGTTATCAATAAGGAAAATGTGCATACATACCAGTGATTGAAATCCTCAACCATTTTCTCATCAGAGGCATTCAAAATACACACTTTGAGGCCTCGTATAGTAATACAGGAGACGATACATATACATTCATTCAAACCTCCCCCCATGAGGAGGATCTGCTCCGAGAGACACTATCCGTTCGCTGCTCAGAACGAACTCTCTCAACGTTCGGTCGCTACATGATGCATGAAGAAGACGAGGCACACATACTCATTTACGTTATTGAATTTGAGGGACTCAACCTTGCCGCAAAGGTTGAGGCAACAACGACAACAACCGAACTTATTGCATTGCATAGGCCCGCAACGTATGGAGCAAGGAGAAGGGAGGAAAAGAAACGAAAAAACTAGCTGCCTGCGTGCGGTTGCTGTGCAATAATAGCAATAGCAGAAAAACCTCGGGTATTCGATCCAGGCACAAACGAGGAGACTCGGGTTTGCTCTGCCTTTTGAATTCGGTTCCCTCAAGAATGTAACAGGAGATGAGTGAGAGCCATTCGTTTAGTTTTTTGGATTCGCTGCCTCGAATGTATATTGCTTCTTGAAGGCGGGCCATATGAGAGCGTATGCATCATCGGTTTTGTCGTTTTTGCTGCCTCAAAGCAACCTTTGCTTCCGAGTTAAGCGTTGAGCGAGAGATGGTTGATCAATTCATGCTCAGCAAAATTCAATCACTGATACATACATACATGCATACTGCTGTTAGCTTAAAAATAAGGCTTTTTTTTTGGTTGAAATTCCTGAAATTTTGGCGATCTTGAAACCATTTTTTTTTGGTTCTTACTTTTATGGGTATGCAAAGATTGCTCTACAAATTAAATTTTCTAAGTAAATCTCGACGTAATTTAACAAATGGCCTTTAAAAACCGTTTGATGATACGAGATACAACAAAAACGGTTGTATTCTGTTTACCGGAATTCCATTAACTGGAAAACTATTTACAGGACTGCTATTTACCGGAAATTCATTAACCGGAATGAACCGTTTACCGGACTAACATCAACCGGAATGCATTTTATAACGGAATGTCATCTACCGGATTAGGAACTTTTACGTACAAATCTATGATTGTATCCCGTTCACTCGAAAATTTATTTTTGGGCAAGGTTGATTTTATGCTAACCAGTGTGGCATTTTGTGCCGCCTCAGCCCCTTAATCCTCGCATGCATGCTTTGGGGTTCATTCCATAATGAAAAATCTAAATGCCAAGTGTACGAATTGCGCAGGTAATCATTCCTCTAATTCCATCGACTGTCCTGTTATGGCAAAAATTATTGCTATTAGGAAAAATACCAAAGTTGTCAGAAAAATGTCTTCTCCTCCTTCCTCTTTCTCGTCTTCACAAGTCAGGCCGACAAACAATCTGCCTGTTCACGATTAGCCTCGGTCTTCCTTGGAATCACGTCTTGGTAATACTCGAAGTGATTTCAATGTTACCTGGGCTGATTCAGCGACACAGACTCGTTTTTTTAAATATGTCTTTATTGGTACCAATTACATTTGTATTACATTATTACATTAAATTAGGTGTTCAGCTCAATAATGAACTTTTCAGAACCCTATAGATTACTAACCACTAAAATTTATTTATTCTACTAACATTTTTTGAGCACAATTAAGTATTTTAATGTAGGAGAACATCCGTAATGTCAAAAAAAATAGTAAACCTAAACCTAAAAATTATCCTGAAATTAAACTAATTGTAGAGAGAGCGAATCTCTGCGATGAAAGACGGCATCAATTTGCCTCTGTAGTTAGAGATGATTTTGTTGGGCATCTCTTCGATCGATTCAATGCTCGCAATCCGATGAAGATCTTCGGTGCTGTGCCAAGGTGGAAGCCGCAAAATCATTTTCAGAACCTTGTTCTGAATCCTCTGGATGGCTTTCTTCCTCGTCGCGCAGCAGCTAGACCAAATCGGAACTGCAAAATTTGGTCAATATCAACTTGACGTATTTCTTTCAATTTTGCATTTAAAAAACCTGAACACCCCTCATTTTGAAGGTGTGTGTGTAGAATGTTGCTCCTATTTTGATTATGGAATTCACTCTTCAGTTGTCAAAATGCCGTCCAAGGAAGAAGAGCAGTGTATAAAAATTTTGCTCGGGCATCGCGAAAATCCGAGCTACTCGCACGCAAAGCTGGCAAAATCGCTAAAAGTTGCCAAATCAACCGTTTCAAATGTAATTAAAGTGTTTGGAGAATGTTTGTCGACAGCCAGGAAGTCTGGATCGGGGGAAATCGAAAACCGGAAGCCGCTAAGACGACAAAGAGAGTTGCCGGTAGTTTCGAGCGAAACTCTAACCTCTCTCTCCGAGATGCCGCAAATAAGCTGGGTGTATCGTTTACAACCGTGCATCGAGCCAAAAAACGAACCGGACTATCGACTTACAAGAAGGTAGTGACTCCAAATCGCGATGATAAACAAAATACGACGGCCAAAGCGCGATCCCGCAGGCTGTACACGACGATGCTGACGAAGTTTGACAGCGTGGTGATGGACGACGAAACCTACGTCAAAGCCGACTACAAGCAGCTTCCGGGACAGGAGTTTTATACGGCAAAAGGAAGGGGAAAGGTATTTTCAAGCACATGAAACTGTCAAAGTTCGCGAAGAAATATCTGGTTTGGCAAGCCACTGTACCTGTGGCTTGAAAAGCAACATTTTCATAGCTTCCGGGACCAAGAAATTTACGTGAAAGAGTGTTTGAATAAACGTCTGCTACCTTTCCTGAAGAAACACGGTTGTTCCGTACTTTTTGACCGGATTTGGCATCTTGCCATTACGGTAAAAAGGCCATGGAGTGGTACGCCACCAACAACGTGCAGGTGGTTCCCAAGGACAAGAAACCTCCCAACACGCCAGAGCTCCGCCCAATTGAGAAATACTGGGCTTTAGCGGAACCTAAAGAAGACCAAAAAAACTGCTAAGGACGAGCAGCAGTTCAAGGCAAACTGGCTTTCTGCGGCGAAGAAGGTGGACAAGGTGGCTGTACAAAATCTGATGGCAGGGGTTAAGCGTAAGGCCCGGCAATTCGGATTTGGAAAAGCGGAAGCCTAACTGAATATTTTTCCTGAATTGTATACTAATTAAACTTGAAAAAGAAATTTAATTTGATTTTTTAAATAAACGATTTCACCGATTCACACGCGTTTTCCCTTGACCAAATTTTGATCGTATCACCTTTTACATTATCGCTGGTCGGAACACCTGTTTGTAGATGAGCAACTTATTCATTAGGCAAAGTCTGGATTTCCTGTTGATGAGAGAATAAAAAGATTTAGTGTATTTGTGTATTAATTACATTTAGATTGAATATCTTCAATGTGATTGTTAACAGTTAATATAGATTCCAAGGCAGAAGATTATGTTTTCAGAGCAGAAAAACACAGATTTGAAAAACAAAGACAAACTTGTGAAAAATATTTCATAAAATTTCAACAGTTTAACTTTAAAATTCGGTAAATTTATTTGAAAGTTAAAATAAAACACGAAGATGAAAAATATTAGTTTTTCAATATTTAAGAAGGATTCTTTTTTTTAAGGATCATTTTAACAAAAAATAAAAACAATAATTTAATTGATATCTTAAAAGAACAGCATTTTGATGCCTATGATTGAATGACTGATTTAGTAGATTTAAGCATCCTGAACTCGAATCATTTATCAAATTTTGTCCATCACCTTGCGTTTTGGTGGTATGGAGTTTATAAGCTATAAAATGTATCAGTTTTAACTGAAATCTATCATTGACAACTGATAAAGTAACAAATCTACGGTTACAGGAAAAAGAAATCTGATTCTGAGTTTGTTTATTCTGCTTATTTAATTCAATTAAGGAATAATATTCCAATGATGATGATGTATGATTTACAAAAGATAAATTCTACAGTTTATAAAAATTCGGAAAGATATTATTACAAGTATTTATGACACTACTGAATAAAGTTTAAAAAAATTGAATTCATTTCACAAAATTTGTTCAAACCTACAAAACGATTAGATTCTTGCTTTAAAAATATCCAAAAATCAATTTGGTTTAAAATTTCATTAAAAATGTAGAGAAGCTTACAAATTAAATACCTTTATAACTTTTTCGCAGAACTCAAAATTACTTGAAGTCTTGAGGAAAGTTGAAAATTGATTTATGCCTTCATTTTTAATGTTGTGTTTATGTTTTAAAGTTTTGTCAAAAAAATGCAGAAATTTCTTTAATGATTTCTAAATGTTGGCAAAAGTTATTCAAAAAACAAAAGCTGATAATAAAATTGCATATTTAGATCCAGGGCACTCAAATTAGTCAAAATAAACTTCTAAACTCTTTGCACTTCGAAGGATGTTAAATTTGAGGCCTTGTGTATTTTATCAAAAAGTTTTTGATTGTGATGTTGAGTATTGAGAAGAACAAAAAACACAAAGTATAATTCAGATTGAAATTGGTTTCTTGAAGAATAATTCATATTGGGACAATTTTTTGCAAATCAAAATTTTTAGTAACAAAGTAGAGGGTACTAGGTTTAAGATTTTAATTTGCTAAATGTGATGACCATCGTGAGTCTTGATACATGGCTTCCAACTTGTTGATGTATAAAATGAGTGTTCGATGAATTAATTTAGAAGTTAAAATGGTTGGTTTCAATTTCTGAATTTGTTTGGGTACACTTCTTAACAAAAACCCATTCTAAAGACGACATAGGTGTTTTGCATGTCATGTTTAGAGTGTCAATGCAAAATGTTGATGGAATTGCAAATCGAAATTTACAATTAAAAATTTGTTTCAATTCGTGATCGGCATATTTGTATGCCGCAAGAAAAAATATCTCAAGCCTATGGCGATTTAAGAGTCATTTTTTAAAAATTTCTGACTTTCATGTTAGCACTTATTTAACACCTTTAATGATCAAGTTATTTCTCTTTACTACTTCAAAAATTTTACTTGGAAAAAATCTTCATGGGGGGATAAACCCCTAAAATTCCCCCCGTTCGCACGGCCTTGTGTGAAGACATCAAATGTCTATCGTTTACCGTTTGTCCGCAAATAATTTTGATCGCTTATAAGGTGCATCTCTTTTTGAAGGTCGCAATAAATACATTTCAAATAAGGATCCCCAGTTCGTTGATATTGGCGTCGACGAATGTTTTTCAGTCGCATCAAAAACTGTAGATCATCATCGATCAAAGGTTGATTTAATATATAATTAACGAAGAGATTAACCACCGTAATTTATATTTGTTACTTTAATTTATCGGCCTTAGCGGTAAAAAGTGATGTCCTTTTTAGAAGGGACATCTAAAGATTATGATTTTTTTTATATAGATGGATAGAAGGTTAGATAAAATGAAAGATGGTGAAAATGAGCGGGTAGAATTTGTTTAGAAGCATTATCATCACATATCAAATTTTGAGGAACAAAAATTTGAATTGTGATGATAATGAAGTTGTAAACTTTTCTACAGTCAAATCAATATTTTCTATTGAATTCAGTGGAACGATTACATCCAAATTACGTTCAATAAAATTCCTATATATCCCAGTCAGCTTTTTGAAAGTTAAATGTTGATTTTAAAAAGTTTTCAACGGGACTTACAAGAAAAAAATTACTGGAAGGTGGTCTGAATCGAGGTCTGCATGAGTAACTAATTGACTACAATGCTCGCTTTAATCCGTTAGAACCAAATCAATTGTGGAGGGATTTCTACTTGAAGAGAAACAAGTAGGTATGCCAATTAGGATATTCAACAGTATAATAACCTGCAGCGCAGTTATTAAATAAAATATTCTCATTAAAATTTGATGAAATATTTCTTCAAAGATCGCTGTTTTGCATTAAAGTAACCAATAATAATAATAAAAAAGATTTATTGCGATTTTTTTTGCGCTAGAGTATGCACACAAAAATTTCGTCAATCCCCAATTTCGCTCTACGATTTCGCTGTTTTATCTCACCGTAAAATGTGTGCCTCTTGAATACGAGAACTAACTAATCACAGCAGTCATGCCATTCCAAATTGTAAACAAAACATTTGAAAAAAAAAATCATAGAACTTTTTCGGAATTTAAGGTATTTTTTAAAAATTTTATTGAGAAACTTACCTTGAATAATACCTAATATAATTTCTAGATCAAACGGAAGGTTTCCATTTACAAGGAGGAAAGGTTGGTCAACATGGATCCACCAGTAATATCCTTTCTTGAATTTCGTAAGTTTAAATTCAATTGTACAAAATTTAGTATTTTATTCAATTTTTTTCCAGCATCAAGTTTTATCTGAGCTGTTTTCTGGAATAGTACCTCGTGGGCAGCGAAGAATGTATGTCTAGAGTGTTCTGGATTGAAACAAGGATGAGGGACGTGTTGAAGACATGCGGCAGAACAACAGGCTCGACCCCAATCTCAAATTCTAAACCATTTCAACCTTATAGCTTATCGCAGATTATTGTTACAATAAATTTAAACTGAAAAAATAAACTTTTATTTATTTTCAATATCAAAATGTTTAAAAATATTGAGCAATTCCTAACAGATTTTTTAAGTCAAAGAATAGCTTTAAAATGGATATGGTTTGTGTCCAAAAATTAATATATTGTGTTGACTTTCATACGTTTAACCAGGGCCTTGAAACGGTTCAATATTGGTTTGTTACTTGGTCCGGTTTTTAACTATTTCACCAGTTGTATGGATTGGACGATCCGGACTTTTAGATTAGGGATAATTGAAAATCTAGTGTAATCACTGGAATTTAGCTAAGCAAACATCGTCACATTGCAAACTTGTCAACTGATGTGTGTAAATAAATAATTCAAGAATGTACAAAACAAGGTGTGAAAAATGCAAATTTTTGACCAATCGAAGAATGTGCAGGCGAATCTAGTTATTCAAGAAAATTACAATATTTCTGGTGAGTTTTTGTAAATCTCCTTTCAAACATTTTTTCTATTCTGGAAAGGCAAGTAGGCGGCAACATTTATAATTGTCCCCATTGATATTTCCAATTCAATTCCAATTGTTTCTAAGACTTATGTATTGAAAGAAGGAAGAAGTCTAAATTTTTCACTTCAAGATCAATTGCAAAACTCTCACGTTTATTTTCCGACATTACCAAAAATTTGCACGCAGCTTGTTGCAAATCTCGATTTTTGATCACTTTATCGGCAAGCTTCGTTGGTTCAATTTGCAACCATTTAAAAAACGGAAATCAACGTAATTAAAATGATTAAATTTGTTTATTTAACTATTCCCTAACGGTTTCACGGAATTTAAAGTTTACTTGAAATTTGATTTTTTTTATGTACCGTTGCAGCTCCTACGTTCGTCTGGGCGAGTACGACACCCGCACCGATCCGGATTGTGACGAGTACCAGGACTGTGCGCCTCCCTTCCGTCGATACACGGTGGCCGAATACCGAACCCATCCCAATTTCACGAGGACGGTTCGGTCCGGGAACGATATCGGACTGCTGAGGCTGAATCCGGTCATCGTGTTTTCCGAAGACGAAGTCAGCCCGATTTGTTTGCCGTTCAGTGCCTCGCTGAACCGATTCGATCCGACACTCTTCTGGATTACCGGATGGGGTTTGACGGAGCGATTGGAAGCCAGTCCGATCCTGCTGCATACTCGGTTGCCCTCGGTCGATTGCAGCTTGAGCACCCACTCGATTTGTGCTGGTTTCGGAAACGGGACCCTACACTGTCGGGGAGATTCCGGTGGGCCAATGAAGGTACAGGTTCCGGAGTTCAACTTCCGGTACGTGCAGTATGGTATTATATCGGCTGGTCCCAGTTGCGGAGTGCCAGGAACTCCTGGTGTCAGCACCCGAGTGGCATTTTTCATGAAATGGATACTGGACAATCTGACCGAATAAAACAATTAATCATAACGAAAGTAAATGAACCTTTGCTTAAGCTCGGTAAATAGGCATTTTGTTTTTATTTGTACGACGCAAACAGAGAAAATATCGAACCCCTTTTAAAGAATGCCACCTTACACTAATTCGTCGCATTTTTCGGGATGTTCTGGTGGACAATTGTCGTTTGCTCCCTTGGGACTCTGGTTTGGGTGGAATCGCAACTAGTGGGGACTATCGAAGATCCCACCGAAACTATTTCATGCCGTTTGAGATTGCAACTTATCGATCACTATTTTTCCGATTGCCATAACGTCAATATCATTGTGAATGAGTGTGCTTTTGAATTTTTCTTTGAAGAAGCTGACTGCGCGATCCAGAGCCATCCGGTGTACATCATTTCGAAAAATCGGTAAGAACGTTGATTTCGAAACAAATCTTTTTCCTTTTTTTCTTAGTGATAATGGTGAAAGTGATTCTGATTCTGATTTGGATTCTCATTTCGTATTTAGTTTCTTGAACTCTTATTCTCTGTGATTTTTTTTTATCTCCTATCATTCAGATTTTTAAATTATAACGACTATTTGCTGAGTTCTCCAGATTTTTGATTCTCAATGGATGAACATCAGGTCGGAAAATGATAATTTACTAGTTTTTGTTCAATTCGGTATGAAAATTAAAAAAAAAAACAATTATTTTTTCTTATTCATCCCCCACGGATAGCTTATTGAACTTATCCGTTTATTAGTTATCGATGACGGATGAAGCTCAAGTGGTTGTATTTCGATTTTTCAATCGACATTTGTACACCAAAACCAGATGTGATAAATGAAAACGACAGAAGGTTCGAATTCAGAGCAATTTGTTAGTATTCCTTCAATATAAATCTTGGAAATATCCCAGCAAACATTTAAATTCTGTTTCACATAGAATCTAGTCGCATCTTTTCATTCACTGCAGCGCCCCTAGTTGTCACATCGCGAATCTATTGACAGTGTTTTGAGCCGGATGGTTTGTTTACTTAGTGGTGAAAATTTCATCAAGATTGAGGCAATCAGTAAAAAGTTATCGACGATGGAATGCGAAAGGCGAGAGAAAATTCTGCACACTCACGTAGAGAAACCGACGTGGTCAGGGGTAAAGATCGCGAAATTCCTGAAATATCCAAAATCGACTGTAAATTCGGTGCTGCAACGTTACCGGGAGACCCTTACGGTGGATCGAGCAAAACAAACCAGGCGTAAAAATGGAACCACATATGACCGGAAGCTGCGAGCAAAGGTAATTCGATCATTTCACAATAATCCTGGAATCTCCTAGCGAGATTTGGCGAAAAAATTCAAGACGAACCACAGTACAGCTCGACGAGTTTGTTTGCGAGAAGGCTTGCGGTAGTATCATGCAAGCAAACACCCCAACAGGGCTCTGAAACAAAACCTGGTTGCCAAAACCAGGGCAAGGAAGTTGTACGAGAAAGTGTTGACCAAGTGCAACGGATGCATTTTGATGGACGACGAAACTTACGTCAAAATGGATTTTGGACAAATACCCGGTAACAAATTTTACCTTGCGAAGCGTAAAGGGAATGTTGCGGGTAGATTCAAGTTTGTTTTCGCAGATAAATTTGCTCGTAAGTTGATGATTTGGCAAGGAATCTGTAGTTGTAGTAGGGATGAAGACTAAGATTTTCATCACTGGGGACACAATGGATGGAAATGTTTACAAAGAAGAATGTCTTTAGAAGAGAGTTTTGCCATTCATTCGGTCCCACAAAGGTCCGGTGAAGTTCTGGCCGGACCTGGCAAGCTGTCACTACAGCCGGGATGTCGTTAAGTGGTATAAGGAAACAACAAGATCGATTTTGTTGAAAAAAGTATCAATCCTCCAAACTGTCCGGATTTTCGTCCCATCGAGAAATATTGGGCAATAGTTAAGGGAAAACTGAAGAAATGTGGCAGAACCATGAAAAAACCCGCTCAAATGGAAAAGTGGTGGAATAAGATGGCGAATGAGGTTACCAGCAGTACTGTGCAGAAAATGATGGGTGGTATCACAAAAAAAGTTTGAAAATTCATTCGAAAAGCTGACGAATGATTTTAATGTATTTTTTTCCTTAAAGTGCAATTAAAACCGTACAAAATGACATTTTTACTTTTGACAGATTCTACGTGAAACAGATTTTATGTACCTATATTCTTATGCTGTTTTGATATAGGTTCCATATACATTATAGAAAGATCGTATAAAAGTTGAAAAAAACATCATTTACCTACCAAATTGGAGGCAATACACGTACGTAAATTTTCTTTTCTTTCTTAGGCGACGAAAACTACACCAATTGGGCGTTATCCGACACCTTATTCGTATCAATTGGAAGAATGCAAGAGAGCGCAAGATTTTGCTCTCATATCCTTCAAACCGTTGCCAGCGACAATATTTTCCGGTTCTCTCATTGATCAATATTATTCAATTTTTATCTGATTTTTAGCAGCACTGCTGGTTGCAGAGAGAGCATGACGATGATTTTCTCACTTGAAGCCCGCGCGGTAGCGAAATAATTTCAAAATTTACAAACATGGCAGACTTTCTATCATATCTGATTTAATCTTAGTTCAGACGACATTTTATACGATCTTTTCTCTATGCAGTTGAAATTACAACAAATTGCAATGCAACACCATTGTAAACGGCCTAAGTTTTCATTTCTGATACACTTTCATGTTTGCTGGGACAGGCATCAAAAATTCTAAAACTCTAAAGTTTTCTAAAGTTTTTTTGCTGACTACAAACCACTTTTGCTAAACAGAATTGCGCTATAGAAATTTTCCAAAAATAAATTCATTTTTGATGTTTGATTAAGCCGTAGATACATAGCTTAATGTTTTAGGAAAAAAATATTTCCAAACTATCGTTTGAGAGACTACTAAAAGGCTTTCTTTGAAAAAATAGGCCATTTTCGAGTAAATTACTGGTTCTCTCGGTTGAAGCATTTGACAAGTGTTTGTTTTTTTCGATTATAATGGGTGATACGGTCAAAATTTGGTCAATATCAACTTGACGCATTTCTTTCAATTTTGCATTTAAAAACCTGAACACCCCTCATTTTGAAGGTGTGTGTGTGTAGAACGTTGTTCCTATTTTGATTTTGGAATTCATTCTTCAGTTGACAAAATGCCGTCCAAGGAAGAAGAGCAGCGTATCAAAATTTTGTTCGCGCATCGCGAAAATTCGAGCTACTCGCACGCAAAGCTGGCAAAATCGCTTAAAGTTGCCAAATCAACCGTTACAAATGTAATTAAAGTGTTTGGGGAACGTTTGTCGACAGCCAGAAAGTCTGGATCGGGGAGAAATCGAGAACCGGAAGCCGCTGAGACGACAAAGAGAGTTGCCGGTAGTTTCAAGCGAAACCCTAACCTCTCTCTCCGAGATGCCGCAAATAAGTTGGGTGTATCGTCTACATCCGTGCATCGAGCCAAAAAACGAGCTAGACTAACGACTTACAAGAAGGTAGTGACTCCAAATCGCGATGATAAACAAAATACGACGGCCAAAGCACGATCCCAGAGGCTGTGCACGACGATGCTGACGAAGTTTGACTGCGTGGTAATGGACGACGGAACCTACGTCAAAGCCGACTACAAGCAGCTTCCGGGACAGGAGTTTTATACGGCAAAAGGAAGGGGAAAGGTAGCAGATATTTTCAAGCACATGAAACTGTCAAAGTTCGCGAAGAAATATCTGGTTTGGCAAGCCATCTGTACCTGTGGCTTGAAAAGGAGCATTTTCATAGCTTCCGGGACTGTCAACCAAGAAATTTACGTGAAAGAGTGTTTGAATAAACGTCTGCTGCCTTTTTTGAAGAAACACGGTTGTTCTGTACTGTTTTGGCCGGATTTGGCATCTTACCATTACGGTAAAAAGGCCATGGAGTGGTACGCCGCCAACAACGTGCAGGTGGTTCCCAAGGACAAGAACCCTCCCAACACGCCAGAGCTCCGCCCAATTGAGAAATACTGGGCTAAAGAAAATCAAAAATACTGCTAAGGACGAGCAGCAGTTCAAGGCAAACTGACTTTCTGCGGCGAAGAAGGTGGACAAGGTTGCTGTACAAAATCTGATGGCAGGGGTTAAGCGTAAGGCCCGGCAATTCGGATTTGGAAAAGCGGAAGCCTAACTGAATATTTTTCCTAATTTATACAAATTAAACTTGAAAAAGAAATTTAATTTGATTTTTGAAACAAACGATTTCACCGATTTACAAGCGTTTTCCCTTGACCAAATTTTGAATGTATCACCCTTTAGTCGTTTTAACGAACATCGGCTCAGAGGGCAACTGACTTGCAAACTTAGCTATATCGCAAGCCTAGACAAGTGTTTGTCAAACACCTGCCTTCAATGCGGATTATTGAATTATCATCTTTCCAACATTTTACACCGAAAAAATGTAGATGTAACAATTTGGTTCAGTTTTATGCCTGATTTAGTACAAACACCGTCTGAAGGAAGGGAATGACATAACTCGTTTTTTGAATAAATATACTTGCTAAAGTTTGCTGAAACGAAACAATTTGTTTCAGTTGTAATTTTTTATATTGAAAGATAGCTTGTTTCTCGTATTAAGCCAATTTCAATTTTCTATCTTTTAACTGCTTTTCAAGCTTCCAGCGACAGCTGAACGCCAAACGGCAGGAGGTGGTGTCCAATATCCAGGAGGTCGTCTCGGGTTTCTCGTCGGTGGAAGCTTTTGTCGCCTGGGGGACGGCCGAGACGTTTACTGAGGAAATTATGCCAAATCTGGTACATCGCAATCTGCAGTCGAAGATTGTGCTGATCGGGTATCGTTTGCCCAAGGGCAAGATAGCCTACATTTTCCACCATGCATGGAACTGGTACAAGCTTCTGAACGTAGTTGTCATCAACGTGATAGGCGACGATAAAATCAAAATCTGCACCTTCGAACCCTTCGGAACGCAAGAACGGCAAGCGGACTCGGTTCAGCTGGAAGATCTACGATGCGTATCGTTGAGAAGTCTAGAGGAAATGGAAGTTTACCTGCTGGAGTTTGACCAATTTATTGAGGCCAGGACTAAACAGCTTAACGGTCACCCTTTAACCGTCGCCATGCATGAAAGCCAGGGAACAACTTCTGCGTTTGATTGCATTTTAGACAGCATCACAATTAGAGATGTAGATATGCATTTGCTGGATATCTTTCAAAAGAAAATGAATTTCACCGTCAATTTCATCCATTCGGATTTGGAAATTTCCATGGGTTACATCTTTCCCAATGGATCGTTGGCGGGCTCACTTGAAATGATCCAGAACTGCCAGGTTGATCTAGCTGCAAACTCTCGAATCATCCACAACTACAACGAATTCAATGTTTTCTATCTCAATTACATTGCTACGGATAAGTTGAAGTTTCTAGTGCCCAGTAATTACTACGCAGGACGTGACAAGCGGATGATTCTGATAAATCCTTTCAGCATTGCCTACATGATGCTGAATGTGATTCTATCGATAGTTATCCCAATCATCTTGCTAGTATTGGAGAGAATGAAAAGTCACATCCTCCCGATTGAAGATCACAGCCCTCTAGGAGTAACGGTGATGAGAATGATCGGAATAATCTACAACGTTTCGGTTCGGCAGCCGGTAGCACTCAAAAAAAGATTCATCATATTCGGTTTGTTGGTGTATAATATAGTGTCTTATTCACTTTGGCAAGCCGTTACGATCGGTTACTTGGAACCGGGCAATCGTGCCGTGAACCACATCAATACACTCGAGCAGCTTTTGGAAACGGATTTGGCACTTAAGGTTACAAACTATCACCATCATATCGTGATCGACGAGGGAAGCAACTTCGAGAATCCGATGTATCGAAATCTCGCCAAGCGCTTGGACACCAAAGGGACTTCCTTGATCAGAACGGCCTTAGAAGATGTTATCAGGAATCGCAACTCCGCTTTTCTTATCTCGGACATGTATGTTCCGCTGGTGTTGGCCGGAAGCTACAAATGGCATCCGGAGTTCAAATCTTCGCTGAACGAAATCCCGGAACCAGTGTACGAGTTTTACAAATCTATGGTCGTACCCAAATCGTCCCCGTTCATCGAAACTTTCAACGGTTTGATCTCACGATTCGTCGAAAGTGGATTCGTGGTGGAGCAAGCTCGACAGCTGGACATCGTAGAGTATCTGTTGCAAATTAAACGAACCGCCGAAAATGAGCAGGAACCGTACGAGAGAGTGTTTGACATGGAGTCGCTAAAATTTTTGTTCGTATTCTATCTGATCATGATGCTGCTGGCCACGGTTGTATTCGTATTGGAGCTTTTGTACCACTGCTACGAGCAAAAGAAGAAACAGAAACGCAAGAAAACGGTTCGCGTAGCGTTCGAGCAAGAATATGTACCATTTGAATTTGTGATTTGAACTGGACCTTCAAAAGTGAATTGTTTCAAACCTGCTACACAGTAAACGAAAATTACCGAGTTCGGTATTATTTTTAACGAAATCCTAAGATGTGTAAATCGTTAAACTGTTCGGTAAGTTTTTCGGTAAAAAATAAACGAACATCGGTAAATGAAGAATCGATTTACGGATGTTCGTTTATTTTTTTTACCGAAAAAATTACCGAACAGAACACGGTAATTTTCGTTTACTTATATGCCTTGCATGAAAAAAAAGCAAATGTGTGTTTACGCAAAAACAAATTAGAAACAAACTAGAAGTGGTGTGTGTTGCTATTTTAATGTGTTAATATAAATGTCTGAGTGATGTGAAGCCTATAAGAATTCCTCCAGAGCACAGTGGTTTAAAACTCGAAAAACGTGATCATGGGCTTTTTGATGCCTTAGATGTCAAAATAGCTTAGTGACATGTTCTACAATGTTTCATTATTTTTAATTGCGCATATTTTGCCATTATTATTTTTCTGATCGATTCACCTAAAAGTGAGATATTTTTTTTATTTTTTGAATTTGTCATCCAATCAAAATGATGTGTTCAGAAAACTTGTAGACAATATAATTTTAAAAAACTTTATAAAAGACTTTGAAGCTCTATCTCTCAAAACAACAGATTTCTAAACATTTTTCTAAAAACTAACCTAAAAAACAAAATTTTCGTTTAACTTTTTTCAAAGCAACTTTCGAGTCTTACTTTATATGAGAGAGTTGTAACAATTGTAAAAGTGCACAACTTCATTGAAGGTGTCAAGTTTCTATACGTTAAATGGTACTTTTTGTGTAATTACGTTTTAAAATTGCATATTTTCATTGATCCATATCTCTAAAAGTTGCAAACTTATGAAAACAAAATTATATGCATTTGAAAGGCACATTCTTGAGCTTTAATGAACATATAATTTCATTTGTATGTATCAGGTTTTACTACTAAAATCATTTATCTGAAAAATGGTAGTTTTGAAGTTTTTGTTAAGCCAGCCTGGCAAACTCTTGCTTTTTAGCAAAAGGAAGGATGAAATCTTCTCTTTTTTCTATTCCTATCGTTGAAAAGTGAAGACGACAGTTCTTAATTTGTTAAGATTGAAGAGTTGTCCCTGTCGAGAAGCGTTAGTTCCATTATAGTTAGTAAATCATTTATCTGAAAGACCTGATGGACATACAGCAAGGCGTTTTTTCAAGAATCTGAAAAATCTGCAGAAATCAATGGTACTTATAGACTACGATTTGTTTTTTCTTTACTAACTTTTAATATTTAAGGTATAGATTTGGAAGTCATCCAACGATGCGGTGATATTCTGCTAGTTTTGGCTTCTGGCCAGAAAATAAATGTGGAAAAATTCGATAAGTTTTCTAAGGAAACGACCATGAAACTAGTCAATTTGTATCCGTGGTATTACATATATACCCGCAGCAGTTCACAAAATTTTATTTCATGGGGCTCAAATCGTGATACACTTTTAAATACCCTTTGGGCAATTATCCGAAGACGCTCAAGAGTCTAGGAATAAGGATATTTGAAATTTTAGAGAACATCACACCTGAAAATTTTCAAGGCAAGCAACAAACATCGACCTTATGCATCGGATGCTCGAATCTTCGGACCCTCTTATAACGAGCCTAAGAAAATCTAAACCAAGACCACATTTTTCTTTTGTTGCCGATGCAAAAAAAGCTTGATTTAGAACAATCAGAAAAAGAAGATCATGAATTTTAATTTTAATATTTCATTCTAATTTACTCTCTTACACAACTATTTAACCAAAAATAAAACTTTATAAATAAAGAAAAAACTATAAAGATAGCCATGCAAATTAAAGGTTACAAAATCATGCATCTATGCCACTTTCGTGTTAAAAGGGCAAGATTTTTTAAAGATGTGTGTAGATAAAATACGCAAAATGCCCATTATTTCGAAACTTCCTTCTTTCAGATAAATGATTTACTAACTATAATGGAACTAACGCTTCTAGACAGGGCCAACTCTTCAATCTTAACAAATTAAGAACTGTCGTCTTCACTTGTCAACGATAGGAATAGAAAAAAAAGAAGATTTCATCCTTCCTTTTGCTAAAAAGCAAGAGTTTGCCAGGCTGGCTTAACAAAAACTTCAAAACTACCATTTTTCAGATAAATGATTTTAGTAGTAAAACCTGATACATACAAATGAAATTATATGTTCATTAAAGCTCAAGAATGTGCCTTTCAAATGCATATAATTTTGTTTTCATAAGTT
Organism: Uranotaenia lowii; assembly: GCF_029784155.1. NCBI lineage: Eukaryota > Metazoa > Arthropoda > Insecta > Diptera > Culicidae > Uranotaenia > Uranotaenia lowii. Next base: position 161,110,088 of record NC_073691.1, on the reverse strand, counting down.
TGCAACTTTCAGAGATATGGATCAATGAAAATATGCAATTTTAAAACGTAATTACACAAAAAGTACCAATTAACGTCAAGATAGAAACTTGACACCTTCAATGAAGTTGTGCACTTTTACAATTGTTACAACTCTCTCATATAAAGTAAGACTCGAAAGTCGCTTTGAAAAATGTTAAACGAAAATTTTGTTTTTTAGGTTAGTTTTTAGAAAAATGTTTATAAATCTGTTGTTTTGAGAGATAGAGCTTCAAAGTCTTTTATAAAGTTTTTTAAAATTATATTGTCTACAAGTTTTCTGAACACATCATTTTGATTGGATGACAAATTCAAAAAATAAAAAAAATATCTCACTTTTAGGTGAATCGATCAGAAAAATAATAATGGCAAAATATGAGCAATTAAAAATAATGAAACATTGTAGAACATGTCACTAAGCTATTTTGACATCTAAGGCATCAAAAAGCCCATGATCACGTTTTTCGAGTTTTAAACCACTGTGCAGAGTGGTGTGCATATCTAACATTGGCAAAACGGTCAGTTAAAGGATGTCTCATTATGTCTGAGCATGATTTAAAATTAACATAATGAACACAACAGTCCTATTTGCCGCTGGTAGTGTTCGTGACATTATGCAGGTTGTTTCACCAGCACTTTTCAGTTTTGGGACAATCAACCTGAAAAACTACCACGTGTGTCGACCAGCTGCTCGTTTTCTGTACCGAGAGTTTTTGAGGTTAATTGTCCCGTCTCATCTGTACACGCTCAAGAAGTGTGCGTAAGAAATGTCAAAAACAACTTTAAGCATTTGAAATTTTTATTTCACTTTTATGTTCTCTATAGTCTTTTTTTACAATGTTTCAATAGAAAAAACTAAATCCTAAGATGTGTAAATCGTTCAATAGAAAAAACATTGCAGTCAATCGTAGGACAGTGATCAATTTTCGATCATAGATTCCTCATTAACTTCGGCTGAGACAGATTTGCGAAGATTTTGACCACTTTTTACTATCGATTGCCATGGGCTAAACCTGTCTAGGATTAAACCCGGTTGATATTTAATTTCATTATTAACAATGGGCTGAAACCCGACTAATTATCGATAAGTTAATATAGATTTTTTCTCAAAATAATACACTCACAAGAAGCCCATTTCGGGCCTGGAAATTTAAGGCTGTTAGTTCTCAAAACTAAACAACTCATTTTTGCCCTAATGGACAGTCAAATCTCTCTTTTCTAAAATGGGCGGCCAAATTCCTCTTTATCCTATTAGGCTATCGAACATTCTGAGCCTTATAAGGCATTGTTCTACTGGCAGTCGAATCCTCTTTGCCTTAGAAGGCATTGTACGAATGAGCGGTCGAAACCCTCTTGCTCTTACGGCTTTAAATAATCGTGCTTGGGTTACTAGCATGGATCGCCAATGTGGAGTCCCGGGTCCAAATCCAGACTTCCGCACAATTGTTCTCATTGATAGATTAAAAGTGGAGGAATCAGTTGAGCTATCCATTGCTACCATCAGGGCTAGAAGCGACCATGCGGTAAAAAAGTAGGGCAAAATAGTTACTTTGAAGTGAAAATAGGGTAAATTTAGTGACCAGATCAAGACGAAAACTAACTAAAAAATGGCATTAAAAACTATTACAAAACGCTTTAAAGACAGTTCTGTTAATTGAAAAACGTTTTCTGGAAGGCTCTTGGCCTCACTTGTAGAAAAGCAATATGTTGGACAAAAGAGGGTTTCACATTTGCTTACGATCTCTTACTAGGGGGGCAGGGGGGGTTTCTAAAAATCTTACGTAAGAAATGTTACATTAAAAATTCATCACAGCCATACGAAACCGTATTACTCAGGTTTTTTTTTACTCACTACCAATTTGTTGGTTAATTTTGATGTTATGTTATTTATCTTTTAAAAGCTTTGAATTAATAAATATAAATTGCAGGTTTTATAAAATTTATAGAGAACCAATTCAAACCAACATGCCATCAAAAACACTAAATCACATTATTAAAAAAGATCGTCGCTTTTCGCTTTCCATCATAACAATCTTTTTAAATGAGAAATTTATAGAAACAAAAAGGAAAATTTCGCGATGTGAATCCACAATTTGAATCCACAATTTGAATGACTTCATCCAGAAAAAATCTTGAAAAATGAAAAAGGCTGTTTAAATAATGAATTTCTTGACAGTTTTTTCAGTGATAGTACCAACTTTTTAATTATACAAACGATTTACCAAAAAAAATCCTAAAACTTTATCGCTTACCGCTGAATGAGTCTGAGCTTTTAGGTTAGTTGACAACGCGATTGTCGTTAAACGTTTTTGTCCCAATTCTAGTAGTTTAGAATGATATTTTTTTAAAAGATTTTTATGATTTTCAAGTAAAAAACATAACAATTTTCATGGAGCCTTGTGCTAACCTGATTGATCTCTCTTTTATAAATCGGAATTTAGATTTTATATTGTTTATTCGATTTTGGAAATGTATTGTAAATTATTGTTACCCCAAACATGCTACGTCTTGAATAATGTTTTCATTAATCGTTTATGACATTTCATGTGTTGTTTTGTATAGATTGTGCTTTTCAGATACAGTTTTTTTTAATTTAACTTAAAAAGTGCTTTGCTGTGAAGCATTTATGTCACATTTTTTATATTTTCAAGTTTAAAAAAAAAACGTGTCAATTTCTCAAAGAAAAAAAAACGTAAGATCTTACAAGGGGGGAAGGGGGGGTTTTGAAAAATCTTACTTTGTCTTACCAGAGGGGGAGGGGGGGTTGAAAATTTCCAAAATCGTGCTTACGTAATTAGTGAACGGCCCCTATAGTGTATACTGCCGTTCTAAGCAAGAATGTCCCATGAGACTTTTGGGTCATTTTCACTTTTTTGCTGGAAACGGTCTCTTTTAGTGTTAACTTTCGAATAAAAACACAAACAAGTATACTTTGTTCTGAACTTATACGAAATTTTCATCAAGGTGATTGCCAATGTCACACTAGAGAAAATTCTACGAAAAATGCAAATTTAATCAAAAAATTGTCTTAAGATGAGTTAAGAAACTGTTGAATTTAATGTTATTCACTGAAAAGAACACTAAAGTAGAGGGCAGAGGAGGAGCGAGAAGCCTTAAGTGTTTTATTCAGAGAAATTTTCACTAAACACTTTTCGATAGGCACTACTAACAAGATCCATACTCAACTATACTTTTTTGTAAACAAGAGGAACGTATTTCTAAAATTATGGTTTAGCATAAGTTTTTGGGAAAAAAATAAACTACGCAAGCTTTTAAAAATTATTGTCGTAGAACTAGCATCGGCATGCGTTCTGATTCTACGCAAAAGTGTCACACGGAGCATTTTTGGCTCTAATTTGTTGTTTTTTTGTAGGAAATGTAACTTTTTTGGCAGAAAACATTGTAAAATGATTAACTTGAACTGTTCACTACAAAAAAACTGTAGCTGAATTTTTACTTTGAGAAAAAAATGGAAATGTAGCTGATATTTCAATCGCGTTTTTCTCGTTTGCACGTTTTTCCACATGAGACAATCTTGCTTAGAACGGCAGTATACCCCATTTGAATTTTTTCAATGTCACTAAAAAAGTTAAAAAAGTCTAAAATTGTGTAGAAAAAAGTTAACAATTCGAAACAATTTTACAGAAACCAAAATTTTCAACAAAATTTTTATATGTGAGAGATCTACAAATGCAAATAAAAACCAGCACATGTTTAACGAAAAGTTTAAAGACTTTTCTTGAAATTAAGTTGAGATTTACATTTATAGAAATTTCATTTCATGAAAGAATCATGAAATTAAAAATTGGAAAGTCCTCATGAAAAAGTTGCAAAACAATGATAGATGATTGAAAAAAGATAAAGAACAAAATGTTGACAGAAGATTGACAAAGACTCAAAGAAGCTTAGCGAAAAAATTGACTTAAGATGATAATAACACAAAAAAAAACCTATATAATTTAATTTTTCATTTTTTCATTTTTCATTCTGGGAAAAAATCATTCTGGGCAAAAGTTTTCGGGTAATTGGGATACAATCGTCCAAAACGGAAAGAATTCAAAAAAAATATTCATAAACGATTTAGAACGACAATTTCTTTGCAAAGATGAACAGATCCAAAAACACCTCAGAAATATTGTATCCATCCATGAAACACCTATTGGAATATTGTAGAAAATATATCAGTAAACCTCTAAAAAGGTACAAAAATTACTGAAATTTATCGAAAACTTTAAAAAGGGTTTGAAAGCTATCTTTCCAATGATTCGAAAATGTCTAGAAATAAGGGAACTTAGAAATGAAATATCTGATATTTTCGATTCAATTGAATCACTTTTCACAAGTTCACCTTCCATTTAATACAACCAAGAGCATTGAAAGCATGGAATGATTCCTGCCATGTAATTTAGTGCACTGTACAGATTTTGATTGATTTTTTTTAAATTAAGTTGAAAATTATTTTTAACAAATTCAAGCTTCAAAAGTCATAACACTTCAAATCTGGGTTAAACATGTTGTAATAGTGTCACTTTAGGAAATATTTTTTCTTGACACGAATACCAAAACGTTGGTAAAGTGTCAAAAATAAACCAAAAACTACATATTTTTTTAGGCGTAAAACTATTTTTGTTTAAATTCTAATTGTCATCCATATAATGTTTAAGTGTAAGCGATATATCAAAGCAAATCAAAACAATTACACTAGTTTACAGCATTTTTAACTCAGTAAACTGAAGGTCATTTCTAATGTGAAATCGGGCGCTGAATCCGAAAATGAAATTCAAAAAAATCTCAGTAGAACCGCTTTTGAGTTATGCTCCAGATATGAAATTTCGGAAAAATTAAAAAAGTTCTTGTACTTAGATTAAAATATCTCGGACAGCATAACAGTAATTTGAAATCCTTCTTTTGCATATTGAAGGTGAATAAATTTTCGATCGATCATGTGAACACTGTTTTTGCGTTGATATTGATGACTTTATTTGAAAAAAAAAAAGAATTATAAAAAATGCATTTTTTTAGAGAAAATTTTGTTTCAACGAAAGTTGTAGACTCGATGGTAGCATTTAAAAAATCTTATTTTCTTTTGCGCTTAAATTTCAATTTAAAACAAAGAGTTCAAGTGGTTATTTATCAAAATCGGTTGAAAATTGAAGAAGTTATGGCTACTTTACCATAATAGTATTTTTTGTAGTTTTTCATAATTTAACGAACCGCAGTACACTTATCATAGTATAGGAAGAACGAAACATGATAAATCTCACTCGCTCCAAGTCAAAATTATTTGTTAGCTTACCAGAAGGTCATATGCCAAGTTTCAGAAAGATCTGACCATAGGGAGGGGTTGCTTGAGTCTCAAACGTGAATAAAATTTTTAGGTATTTTGCCCGGAAGGAACGAAAAATACTGGTTTTTCATCAATAACTTCTTTCATCACTAGCTGATTGTTTTTTATTTTTGATTTTCATAAAGCCTAAGTTGAGACAAATATTTCGCCCTAAGACTGTAACTCGATTGGATTTGAAACAGAAAAGTTATTGTGGTTCAAATATTGTATTTTGGTCAAAAATTCTCGTATAAAACGCAATGCGTAAAAAGTACTCATTGCGTGTTGGACAAAATTTGCGGCCTTTGAACTGCAATAACTTTTTTAACTTCAAATCCAATCGTGTTGCAGTCTTCGGGTGAAATATTTGTCTCAACTTAGGCTTTAAAAAAATTAACCATAAAAATCAATCGGCTAACGATGAAAAAATTTATTGATGAAAAACCTGTATTTTTTGTTCCTCCCGGGCAGAAAACCTTAAAATTTTATTCAGGTTTGAGACTCAAGCAACCTCTCCCTATGGTCAGATCTTCCCGAAACTTGGCATGTGACCTTCTGGTAAGCTAATAAATAATTTTGACTTGGAGCGAGTGAAATTTACCATTTGTTATTCTTCCTATACTATTATAAGTGTATAATATTTGTTTCGAATTGACATTTAAGGGCAACAGAAAATCAGATTTTTTGAATGCCACCATTGAGTCTAAAACTTTCGTTGAAACAAAATTTTCTCTAAAAAAAATGCGTTATTTTATAATTTTTTCTCTTATAAAGTCACTCATATCAACAATACTGTTGGTCAAACGCAAAAACGGTGTTCACATGGCCGATAGAAAATTTACAAAGAAAAAACAAAGAGGGATTTCAAATGACTGTTGTGCCGTCCGAGATATTTTAATTCAAGTACAAGAGCTTTTTTAATTTTTCCTAAATTTCATATTTGGAGCATAACTCAAAAACGGTTCTACTGAGATTTTTTTGAATTTCATTTTCAGATTCAGCGCCCGATTTTTCATTAAAATTGTTGGTCAGTTAATCAAATTCACGATTTTTTTTAAATTTTGTAAACTAGTGTAATCTTCCTTACTGAATCTGAGCCATTCTCTCAATGTAGGTCGTGTGAATTCCCACAGGACTCGAAAGGAAAGAAAAGAACCCGTCAAATAAATAATAAACGAATAACCTAATAATAAACTAATGAATACATACCACTTGTCGTGAAATAATATATTGTTTTTAATTATGAGAAGAAAAAGTTTAAACAATAAGCTCAGTTGAGAGGAAATTATATAAAAAAAAGTGATTTTAGGGACCAAATTTCAAAGAAAGTAACTTTTTAGTGACCAGCCTGAAAAAAGTGACAAAGTTACTAAAAAGTGACCAACTTCTAGCCCTGTACCGTATATGTTGAGAGCTTGTCATTATTGCTCTTTAATAGCTCTTATTTCAGAGGCACTCTCAGGATGCCACACAAGCCATCGCATCTTTTGAGTAGTGAACTGATGCCAAATCCGGCCAAAACAGTACTGGGTGATCATGCTTGCGGATCATGGGAAGCAGGCGACAGTTCAGGCACTCTCGTCTCGGGCGTAAACAGCTGTGTTCATTGTGTCAGTAGTCGCTAACCGCTCGGAAAGCATGCCACACTCACATATGGCTTGCCAAACCACTGCTTTTCTAGCGATGATAACGCACCCTGATTTTGCAAACAGCAGTTGGTCATAATATGTACTTACGAGCTCTTGGTTTGTCGTTTTTGACTCCGCTTCGGACTCTTATACCTCTTATATTTTGGACCCAATCTTACTTTGGCACGATATGGATGGTGCGGGGTCACATCCCGAACTGAGGCAGTCTTCTTACTACGCATGATTTTCTGGTACAAAGTTTTGTCCATCGGACTCGGTTTCCGGCCAGATTGTTCTTATTCCTGTCCATACTTCCGAATCGCATTTCAGACCGCTCCAGTGGGTACTTCTTCCATTTTCGCCAACTTACTAAGCGAAATATTGGGGATAGTACACCATTTGTGCACGATATTATTGCACTTTTCCGGGGAAATGCTTCTCATTTTACACAGAGTATTAAGCTGAACTGTAAATAATCAACAACACACAGCAGAAATCAGCTGTTTCAACTGTCGTACTTGTTTTAAAAATATTCGGAAACTTATTGAAGTTTCCGTTTTTTTTCACTTCTTTAATGGAGGACCTTCCATTTCAAGTTTTGTTAACAGACTGGCGAATTATATCTGATCCTTTTCCACCATTCATGAACGATATAAACGCTCTCGTTCTTTCGATGTGTTTCCCACTATAATATATAGTCTTCGTCTAGTTCCTAAACACTAAACTGGATTTGGTAATACTTTTGTATAATATATTCACAGATTTCACACAAATCTTGTGTATAGTACATTCTCAAAATCTTAATGTATCTCTCTCTTAATGATCGATGTTTTCCAACTTTTTCTCTACATATATTCACTTCATTAACGTCATCCGGAATGAGTAGGGCTGTATCGCAATCGTGCTTAGACATAATGGAACCTCCTACCCAAGCAACCAAAACTCACATATTAACTTTCCAGACAACCAGAAGTCGTATTTTATTTTACAGATTATATCGTATAGAATGTTATTTAAACTCATTGTCGTATATCGGCACCTACAATGAGCGGCCCACGCATATTCTTTATCGTATTTAAATATATTGCATGATTTTATTAAGACAATACAATCCAAATCATGAATATGCGTGCTAATGTACCAATATGGCCTCCAAAATGATACGTATATACTGGTTTTGCTGCATTATATACGATATGTTTACACGTATATTTGTACGTATATTTGTGTTGCAAATTCGAACTACCCACCAAATGGTTGTCTGGGTTAAATGTAGGCTTTGAAATTTACATACATGTTGGCTGGCAAAGAGAACTTAAATATAGCCAAAGTGATTTATATGTACATTGTAAGGGACTTAAGTCACAAAAAGGGCACAAAAGAGCACAAAAGTACTCTAAACGGTACAAACTAAGTTACAAAAAGAGAGTTCATTGCATAAATGAGCACTTCAAACTGATTATTTTTAAATTAATATTAATGAACCCTACTCCGCTAGTTTTACTCTTTTGGTGTTGAAGCGAATAAAAGTGTACAGGATTCCTACACCCAAAATAATTTGCACGTAGGGGCTACGTGAAAAACCACATAATTTTTATCCACTGGATTTTCACATAGATGCTACGAAATCAATATGTAAACGCGCCCCTATAAGAATTTGTGCTTCATGGAACGCACCTACATTTTACGTGAATTTTTAGCGAGTTCAACGCGGTATTTTTTATGAAAGCCACGGGGAATGTTTTTATTATCGGAATGAAAATAAGGGTGGTTTGTTTACTTCTTATGTCTCATGATGAATAAAAAAACGAAATTTTGTTATGAATAATCTTTATTTTTACATTTTTTGCACAATATATCACTAACACTACACTGCTTAAGCACTAAACACACTTTTGTTTTTGGACATCCTGAAAAAATGAAAAGTATGCTTTAATTTAAAAAGTATTATTTTACCTTGTCCGTTGTTCCATGAATGGTGTTCCGTCGATCATCTTTTTCGGAAAGTCCCACCAAAGAACGAGAGAACACTATCAGTTCCAACGAGCACCGGATCCAGAGCCATTGCTATCAGAAAAATGAAAAAAAAAACAAAAATTAGCTGATTACAATTAAGGAGATTATTATCACTTACCAAAACGACAATTCCAAAACAAATGAAAATCCGATCAAATCCTCCTTGTTAACATGTTTAGCTGATGACAACAGACACAACGCCTTCAAAAAAAATTACTACAGCTAAAAAAAGTAAGCTGACGGACCACAATTCAATTTTCTAATATGAATTTACCACGGAACGGATTTGAAATCATCCACTTAGACTTTACGTGAAATTCATGAGTCAGTTATGTGGAAGTAGAGTAGTTGCTACCGGGGCGTCCTTGCTACGCTGGGGTTACTAAAAAATTCACGTAGAATCGATATGATGCATCAAAATCTTAGTGTACGGGAAAAATACCGTAGAAATAATTTCTAAATTATTTTGGGTGTATAGTTATCTCATAGAAAAATAGTACTCGCTGCGAAATGTCATCAAAAGTAGTTCCTAACAGAGTAGCGTGCTGCAAACGATGGATTTGAAAAAGGTCTGAAGCTCGTAGTATTGATTAAAAATGGAATTTTCCTAAATTATATCATATGCTTTGATTATTATTAAATTGCCTTTCTTTTCAAACAATAATTTAATTCTGACCAGTTGATTTAAAGCTAGTGTGATGTATTCGAACTTTTTGAACACCCTGTACTCATCCAAATAAAAACTGCGAATTGAAAATAAAAGCACATCTAACATGTTTGTAAGGAGCTTAAGTTAAACCCTAACTTTGTGTAAATGTAATAAATTAAAGCTTATCAAAAAGGTTCACTTCGTGCACTGTTTTATTGCAACATTATTCGAAAGAAACCATTAACATTCCCTTCCCTTCAGCGTTTCGAGCTTCTGTGACATCCTGAGACTCCTGGAAGAGTCAGTCGATAATCGTTGTAATATTTTAGATGGATCATTACCTCACTTGTTTAGTGTAACTAAGTTTTTAAAGCTTGTCTAGCTTTGTCTAGCTTTTTAAAATCTTCTTCTTATTCATATCATATCGTTTTGAGTAGCGAATTTGCGTAGCGAATTTTTGTAGCGAGTTTGAGTAGCTAGCTTAGGCAGCGGGTTTGACTAGAGAATCTGAGTACCGTAAAACGGGGTAACTTTGATCATCGGGGTATCTTTGACTAACGATACATTTTTCCACATTATCATCAATAACTCGGTCTATAGTTTGAATTTTTGAAAAATGTTTTCTACGTTTGAAAGCCTATAAGTTCAGTATAAAATAGGCAAAATCTGGGTTATATTTGAATTTTTTTCCTGAAAAATGAAAGAATGCGTAAAAATGAAATTTCAAAATCTTAAAATATCGATTTTTTCAAGGCTTGCAAACAAACAGCTCGCTTGATGATACCAAGAAGCAAACGGGTTGTTGAATGTGAAGGAACAACTTTTTTCTTTGTATACACTCAGCCGAAATAAAAACGTTAAATTCACCTAGATTTTCACGTAGGCGCTCTCTACGTAAATTTTTGCTCGACTTACGTGAATCACGTAGAAGCTAATACAAATTCACTTGATCCGTACGTGAAATTCATATGGCTGATCGCTGTCAAAACAAAGTCACATTCGATTTACGTGAAAATCGAGTGATCTGTCAAGTTCGAAGGGATTTGGTGCATTCTATGTGACGTTCACGTAGCTCTGGATAACTTATTCACATAAAATCTATGTGACAGAATACACTACTCAAGATGGCGCGGATCCAACAGTTGGTGCTATCAGAAAGACAAATTCTAGGTAATGGAGAAGCTGATTTTTCGTAAGTAGGGTAAGAACACTATATATTGAACACCATCTTTGGGATTCAACACATTTGTGACCAATAAATAATAACGAAAGTTTTTTCTGATAAAATATTGATAGCGTAGCTTAAGCTTATTTCTCTGCTTCGAATCGATATATTTTTTTCGTGGAAATATGTTTTGAAATTATTATTTAAGCCTTTTTATTAAAAATAACTTTTGTCCCAATGATTAAACACAATGATTCAAATATTGAACAGGCAATGTTCTAATTATTGAACACGTAAACATTGAATATCATTGCATATATTCAGGGGTATTTCGCTTGATAGTATGCCTTGCAGGGGCGATTTTGGTTGAGCTAGCAACCAAGAAACAGTTTGTTTACATTTTCAAACACCAACCGATGTTTGTTCAATAACTGGTACATGCATTTCTTTACGAAACGAGTACTGCAAGATTGAACGTTCAATAATTGAAACAATGGCGTTTTCTGTGATCCAATGATTGCACACTTTAATTTGTTAAATTTTAAGAAAATAAGGATAATAAATGCTGCCACTCTTCCAGAAATCATTCAAAAAAAAATTAGTTGAAAACACTCATATCATTATCTTAGACGTTTATTTGTCTTTTATCAAATTTTTCCCCCAATCAAAAATAGGCTGTTTTCTTCATCCAGTCGAAAAACCAAGCCAAAATTTGAACACATATTCAAGTTTCGGGGATTGTGGCTTTAAGAGTCCGAGATTCTTGATAAAAATTTGAACATAGGTAGAAAATGCTTCAACAGTGGCACAACGAATTTTGATTCATTTTTCTACTGTATATTATTGTTTTAATCGGTAAATGTTTTACTAGTGTTCAATATCTGGTACCTGTTCAATAACTAGTGCTTCTACCCTAGTTAAAATTAAGTTGTGAATTCGTTATTTATATTTTTTGTTATTTTTCAGAATTCGGAATTGGGGCAGCTAGGACGACCAGGCAATTATTATGGAGGCAACCCAAATGCCGTCTTCGATGCGATATTATATGTTAGGTATGTGAAGAAAAAAGTGTACAATGTTTCAATAAAAAATAAAAAGTGCATCATGTATTAGAAAAATTAAATGTCCGGCAAAATCAACACATTTTTTATTCATAAGATCCGAAAAAACAAACTACGTTTATCTTTCAATAAAATCTACGTGAATCGCATGTAGCAGAACGCATCCCTTTTCACATTCGACCTACTTTATTTTCACATACAACTCATATGAAAATTACGTGAATTCCGCTTGCTGCGCCAGCTCCGTTTACTACCTGAAATTCACGTAGGTTTCACGTGATTTTCATGGTGGCAAAAATCTATGTACATTTTCACGTAGCGTTAATGGGAAGATTTTTTTCGGTGTATGTATAGTTGTAGCAAATATAGTATAAAACCACACGCAGCGAAAAGATTTTTTATTTCAAAGGAAAGTGCCGCGAAAACAAAGGAAAATTTCCTTTGATTTTGGGATAAATAAAAATTTTTTTGTTTCAAATGCATTTTCGTTTGATTCAAAGAATTTTTCCTTTGAAAAATCTTTGATTCAAAATATTGATACTTTGAAACAAAAAACAGTTTCTTTTTATTCAAAGTTGCTTTCTTTTGCCACAAGGTAATTTAATTTAGATTTAAAAGCATTTATTCATTGAACCATTTTCTATTTATTCCAATTGGAAGCATTATTTTCTGTTGTTTTGAAATTCCTATTAGGAATTTCAAATAATAAAAAGAAAGGATTTCAAATTTAAAATTTATTTTTATTCACAAATAAATGCAACATTGGGTCACACACTGGTTCACTTTAATCGAATCATCCGGTTTAAATTTTCGTGGACCTGATCGCTGGATTGGAGCGGTGTAAGCTCGGTTGAGGCATCCAGGGACTTGGAAAACCATCTATCGGCCGTGGTCCTGTAAAATTGCAAGCACTTATTGAAAATTTTCAATATTCATTCTCTAATTAACATAAACTTACCATACTTTATCCTGAATCCTCCTAACTAAGCTAACTCTGATCCACATTTTTACACGACCAGCCAAACCGATTTTTCGTTTTAAATTCTTCTTGCTCAATGCATAAAACCTTCTAAGTTTGAAGTTTTTATTTTAAGAAATTATTCCTTTGCATTGAATACATTTTTCTTTGGTTGAAAGAAAATTTACTTTGTTTCCAAATAAATATGCAATTGAACAAATGTCTATTGAATCAAAGAATTTGTTTAAAATCAAAGTCCAAAATTATTCGATTCAAAAAATTAATTCTTTCTTTCAAAAATTATTTATTTGAAACAAAACCATAATTCATTGATTCAAAGAAAACAGGAGATTGAATCGAAAAAATGAAATTTTTGAATCAAAGTCAGTTTTGTTTTGTTTCAAAATCCAAGTTTTCTCTGCGTGCAATATACCTCACTCTTTAAAAAAAACAAGGCGACACATCAAGCACTCCATCATGTGGAGAAAGTTCCAACTATCACGTATAAACCATACAAACTTCGACGATCTGAACTTCTTCTGGCGGATATCTGACTTGTAGGTGGTGCTGTTGTCGCTTTGGGCGGTGATGGTGGTACTACACGGAAAATAATAAAAAGGTAAAATTTACCGAGATAGCAAGGTGAACGCTCGTAAAAGCCAAAAAGGTAACTTCTACCTCTTCGAGGTGAAACTCACCTCACAGCGCGGTAAAATTTACCTGAATCGAGGTTGGAAAAAAGGTACAATTCACCGAGAAAAAATCCAAATAAGGTAAAACTTACCTCGCAGCGAGGTGAAGTTGACCTGGATTGAGCTAAACAAAACGGTACAATTCATCTCGAAAAAAATAACTATTTGCCAAACCCGTTTATTGAGGTTAAGCTGTTTTGTCGTTCAGGAAGGAAGTTTTGCTTCGTGCCCAATATGTGGAAATCGGAACAAAATGGTAAGTGTTTTCTTAGTTTTCTAAGGTTCTTTACTTTTGTGTCAGACCGGCCCACAGAGCGAAGAAGGACATGAATTTGTTAACGCAAACGTTTGGAAAAATGGATAGAAACCCTATCAAATGATTAACTTTGAAGAAAAAATGAAAATGGAAATAGTGGGAGGGCTTAGGAGAATATGTGAAGGAAAAATTCATTTGTATTTTGAAGCTTAAACTATTCAGCAATTGTTATAATTTATACCCCTTAATGTATGCAGCATCATTGTTCTTTTTTCGATTATAAATGTTTTTATAAGAAAACGTTAAAAAACAAAGTTAAATTGACAAACTAGCGTTTGTAAATATTATGAAGGTGTTTTGTATCCTTTATGATCTAGAAAACTCGATAAAACCGTCAAAATAGAAACTAATCAATGTTAGCCCAAAGCATCAAATTCTGAACAAAGACTAAAATCGAGTTTCGAATCAAATTCAAAGTAGTCTTATAAATTTCTGCAACCATGTTTCATGTTCATATTTAGGAGTCCAGTACTGGTTTTAATTATGTGAAACATGCCACATTCCCCTCAACAGAAATAATAATTACGGTAGTGAGTTTGGGTAGCGAGTTTGAGTAGCGAGTTTGAGTACCTAGTTTAGGTAGCGAGTTTAACTAGAGAATCTGAGTAGTGAGTTTTGGTAGCGAGTTGGATTAGCGAGTTTGAGTAGCGAATTTGAGTAACGAGTTTGAGTAGCTAGTTTGAGTTCGGGTAGTCAGTATGAGTAGCGAGTTTGAGTAGCGAGATTGGGTAGCAAGTTTGTATATCAAATTTCAATGTAGCGAGCTTGAGTAGCGAGTTTGGGTTGCGAGTTGGTGTAGCGTGTTTGTTCGTGTCACTCAGAAATAAATAAAATATCAAACAATTATTTTTAGGTATTTTCACGTTTCTCCCTCTTTACGCACAAGAATATTTCTCATGGTGTAATTACTGGGTTATTTCTCCCTGAGAAATATTTCTGCGATTGGCGATTTGCAGCAAAACTTTTTAACATGCAGCGCCAACTGATTTTCACATTTGGTACTAACAAAAGGGTGATGATAGCTGTTTTTTAACACGGCAGTGAATATAAGTTGTTTTCAAAATAGAAGTTTTTTTGAAAACAGCTGAATTTCATAAAATTAAAATGACATGAACTTGTAAGAAAATCTGCAATTAACTTATTTAAATGCTTTTTGCATGAGAAAATAAAGTTTTTCATGGTTATTCTTACAAAATTCATTTTCAATTTTTTTGGATTGAATTATGTAGATGCTGTTACGATAGCTAACGGTTTTGTAGATTGTGTTAGACTGCGTTAGATGTTCGGTCAATTTAAGATTGATCTACTATTTATAATTTGAGAGAAAATTTAAAAAAATCATTACTCTGATGTTATGTTATTAAGTTGAAACTTTTTCTCTAGCTATGTTTAAATTTACTTTTGCTGAATCCAAAGCACTGGAGAGAAAACCGCCATTTAAAAAAAGTTATTTCCATATCCAGCGTTTCCGCTTAAGCTTAGATAAATGAAGCAACATTTCCGTGAAAGGCTTTTTATTTTCTGTAACTACGATTGTCAAACTGATGTTCTTGTATTGGCAAGCTTTATAAGTTCAATCATTTCAAATCCAGTGATATTTTTTTAAATTTATGATTAAAAAAGTTATTATTCAGATTTTTTTATATAATTTCTTCTTGAGGAACACCTGATTGTTGTTATAATTTTCTTTTTCGGATTTGGTGCTAGGGGCTATAGAATTTGTCTAATTTTGGTATGCATTCAGGATTTCTAAATCTTTATTATTCAAGGCTTAGCAGAAAGTTTCTTCCATAAAAAATCGCATCGCATTTTGACTACATAATTGATTGCCTTGGTTCATGAATCTGCTTTCGATCTGTGGTACATCATGGTATGCAAATGATAATTTTAAACACTTTCTCCATTTCACCAAATTCCTTAAGGTTTTGGGAAAGCAACCAGATACACGCTTTTTTATGGATTGTTTTATATTTTTTCTAGGTATATTTCTTCAAGACTCGGAACGGATCTAAAAATAATTCAGAAACATATTAATTTTGTTTTTAAAACTGATCAATGTTGAAGATTGTCATTTTTAGGGTGGTTTATTACCATTTCTAAGAAAATCCTTTGTGATCTCAATTGGATAGATTCCGGGCAGGCTTTCCACGCTGTTGCACAGTGGCACTGCAGAGTTTTTCGTCAACTGAAAATTAACGTATATAAATTAAAACAGGGCTTTTAAAGTATACACGACGATTACGTAGTTTACTTTTTCTTACCTTATTCAACAGTTCAATCTCGAATAATTTACCTCTGAACGCCGAAATTCTACAATTTTTCTCTTTGTTTTGAAAAAATACTATGTAGCTTGACGTTTCTATCCATAATATCACCCTTTTGATCGCAGGGCCCTCTGAGAGTCGTTTCGAGCTGCAAATCGCCAATTAAAATTTATGCATTGATAGAAATGGGCAGCAGTGACATCTGGTGGTGGACATAAAAAATATTTTTTTCACAATAAAGAAAGTTTCGGAGCAAATAAAAATAAAATGATTTTTAAAATGTTCTTTATTTTAAACTTTAAATAAAAACAAAACAAAATTTGCACACAAAAAAACCTTTAAACAGAATCCAGGCTAGACATCAATTTGTCATTTTGTTTCACCATCCTGTTCACTTAGACGATTCGGCTCTTGATTGGAATTTTCAAGTAACTTTTGTCGAAAAAAACCACTTTTTTTTAATTTTGACGACCAATGCTTGCCTCGAACATCGACACAACACTGCCCTACAGGTCTTCCAACGGCGACAGTCCAGTTTAGGCGCGTTTAATGTTTTGTTATGTCGCCAGAGCCGATAAAAGTTTTAAATTTCTCGAGTGAACACCGATTACTATTCAATAATTCCAAATTCAAAAAGTAAACAAAAGAAGACACCTGCCAAAAAGAAGAACAAAATGACAGCTGAAATGTTTCGGTGATAAAATTTATGCACCGGATGATTTCTTGATGTGAAATGTTTCCAGTGCATAAAAAATAATTATCGCGGCAGTTAAGCCTAGTCCACACTAGGCAACTTGGACTGCGATTTCGGTTGCTGAGACTTGTTTTTGTTTACATTTGCATCTCGTCTCGTCTCAAGTCTCCCGACAAGTATGGGAGACCTTCAGCAACCAGGATGTAAACATAAACAAGTCTCAGCAACCGAAATCGCAGTCCAAGTTGCCTAGTGTGGACTAAGCTTTATTTTTTAATGACTGGAGTAATTAATCATCTAGAAATCACTGGATATATAAATAAAAATTGTTTTTGTATTGGATTTATTTCTGATTGTAGTGTTTGAGGAGCGAGTTTGTGTAGCTAGTTTGAGTAGGCGAGTTTGTGTAGCGAATGTTAGTAGTAAATTTGTCTTTCGAGTTTGAGTGTAGCGAGCTTGAGAAGCGAGTTGGGTAGCGAGTTTTTGTAGCGAGTTTGTGTAGCGAATTTGTTTGAGTAGCGATTTTGAGTAGCGAGTTTGAATAGCGAGTTTGGGTGGAAAGTTTGCGTAGCAAATTTTTGTACCAAGTTTGAGTTGTTAGGTTGAGTAGCGAGTTTACCTAGACAATTTGAGTAGTGAATTTGGGTAGCGAGTTTGAGTAGCGAATTTCAGTAGCAATTTTGAGTAGTGGATTTGAGTATCAAGTTTGGGTAGTTAGTTTGTGTAGTGAATTTGAGTGGCTAGTTTGAGTAGCGGTTTGAGTAGAAAGTTTGAGAAGCAAGTTTGAGTAGAGAGTTTCTGTAGCGAATTTGGGAAGCGAATTTGAGTAGCGAGCTTGAGTAGCGAGTTTGCGTAGCGAATTTTTGTAGCGAGATTGAGTAGCTAGTTTAGGTAGCGAGTTTGACTAGAGAATCTTAGTAGTGAGTATGGGTAGCGAGTTTGAGTAACAGGTTTGAGTAGCGAATATGAGTAGTGAATTTGGGTAGCGAATTTGAGTAGCGAATTTGAGTAGCGAGTTTGTGTAGCGAATTTTTGTAGCGAGTTTTAGTAGCTAGTTTAGGTAGCGAGTTTAACTAGAGAATCTGATAATGAGTATGGGTAGCGAATTTGAGTAGCGATTTTGAGTAACGAGTTTGTGCAGCAAGTTTGAGTATTTAGTGAGTTCGGGTAGCCAGTTTAAGTAGCGAGTTTGAGTAGCGAATTTGAGTAGCGAGATTGGGTAGCGAGTTTGTGCATCAAATTTAAGTGTAGCGAGCTTGAGTAGCGAGTTTGGGTTGCGAGTTTGTGTAGCGTGTTTATTCGTGTAGCGATTTTGAGGAGCGAGTTTGAGTAGCTAGTTCGAGTAGGCTAGTTGGTGTAGCGAATTTTAGTAGCGATATTGAGTAGCGAATTTGAGTAGCTAATTTGAGTAGCGGATTTTAGTAGCGAGTTTGTGCAACGAGTTTGAGTATTTTCTGAGTTTGGGTAGCGAATTTGTGTGTCGAGTTTGAGTGTAACGAGCTTGAGGAGCGAGTTGGGTAGCGAGTTTGTGTAGCGAGTTTGTTTGAGTAGCGATTTTGAGTAGCAAATTTGAGTGGCTAGTTTGAGTAGCGGTTTGAATAGAAAGTTTGAGAAGCAAGTTTGAGTAGAGAGTTTGTGTAGCGAGTTTGGAAAGCGAATTCAAGTAGCGAGTTTGAATAACGAGTTAAGGTAGAAAGTTTGAATAGCGAGTTTGTGTAGCGAATTTGAGTAGAAGTTTAAATAGCGAATTAACCCTTCGTTTCATAAAGTAACAAATTTGCAACAGTTAATGTATGGAAAAAGTGAAAAATCGTTTTTTATTTTAATTTTTTTTCTTGATGTACACATCATTTAAAATAATTTCTAAGAGAAAATAAAAAATCATGAAATGAAGGGTTAAGGTAGCAAAGTATTAAGTTTGAGTAGCGAATTTGAAAAGCAAGTTTGAGTAGCGAATTTGAGTAGCGAGTCTAAGTAGCGAGTTTGAGTTGCGAGTTTGAGTAGCAAGTTTGAAGAGAAATTTATATATCTCATTACAATCAGAGTGAGACAAAAACACTTTCTTCCTATTTATTTAGATAGACAGCGAAAAAGCATCAGAATGCTAAGGCTTATTTCATGATGATAGTAAATATATTTGATTGATTTCATCATTCGGGCCTAAGTCGGTCTTTCCACAACGTCCTGACAGTTTGAGAAAATGTGCTGGAATGAATAATGGTTGAAGATCCCTATGAAAAAAATATTTTCATTGAATTTGCAATGCATCAATTCAGATCATGGAGATTCCACTTCAATTGTAAATCAAAGAACGGTACTCTTGAGCACTTCATTAAAATGATTTCGTCGGTACTTCGCGGACACTTTGGGGAATTTTCAAATCACTTTTTAAAAGTCCGTACTTAGATTTCACAAAAACTAGTGATTTTAACATGCAGATCATACTTTATTTAGTATCAAAAAAATAACGCACGGTGCTTAAGTTAAACGCCGGAAATTCGATGAAACTTTATTTCGAACTAACCTAGGTGAACAAATTTTGTCCTAAATTTGCATACTTGCGTTGTTTTTAACACTCGTAGTGGGGATAACGGCATAACGAGCACCCGGGACATAGTAAGCAACGAAAAAAAAAAAATCGACTCGCCTAGGAATCGGACTCGATTCCTCTGATTATCTCAACGACAGCTTACTAATAGGCCAATGCAATCGTCAGGTGAAACTAGTTAAGCTGTAGCTCTATAACTCAGTTGACTTCATCAAGCTGAACTCGCTGCTAGATTCTACGGCAGAAAATGCTCATCGTACCCAAATCAATGATGCTTATACTACCCCAGGCAGTGGGGGTTCTCATTATGCCCCTGCAGTGACTGATTTTCAGCTTTCGGCAAAAAACTTTAGAATGCATTTTCAAACGCATTTTGTATCCAGCCAGTTAGGAAATAGACTTTTCAAGTGTCTCAACAGGAAACTATGAGTTAACTAACATATTATGTATCGATTATCCAGATTACTTAAGTTCGACAAATCTTCAATGCAGCGTACATCATACCCGGACCCAGGCTTCGTATGAACTGTTATGGAGTGAATGTATCTATTGAGATTGGTATTTTATGAAAGAACGAGTTAATCAGGTAGGCTAGTTTACTTACAGGTATTTCAGCATCCGTGTATATTAGACTGAGTCGATTTGGGGTTACGTTTGAATTTCACAAACCATGGGATTTAAAAAACTTCGTTTTGGTTCAAAACTCATCCATGATTTTTTGCGTTTACATAAGTAAATTTGAACTTTCAGGTTTGTTGTACTGAATATGTTGTACTGAAAACTCAACATCATTTTTGTTTCTTCTGTGGAACCGAGCCTGCTGATGGTTTTTGTGCCAATTTATAAATTCTCCAAAGAAAATTATCCGCTTAACAACTTTGTCGAAAACCTTCACTTTGTATCTTATAAGGCAAAAAAGTTATTTGCTGTTTAACAGCGGTATGTGACATCTCAGCTAAAACATTTCCTTTGGAGAGTTTAGACATTGACAGCTGATTCGAACCACAAAAGCCACCCAAGCAACCAGACATCCCTTAAAAAGGGTTTATAAAAGCTTAATCAGGTCTCGTTACTGTCTGAAGAGAATGGTAATCAGCCCAAAAATTAACAAGTTCGTCGTCAAGAGTGGGTGACGCTAAACACGTCTAAATTTGAAAAGTCATTACACCAACTTGAAGATATATTTTTTATTTGTAATTGTCTCGGATTATAATCATATTCTCATCTGTTCTGTAGCTGAAATGATATTTCCTGTTAATGTTTTGGCTTTTCAAAGTTGGACATTTTTATGAGTGGGTCGCTTGGCGTCGAACGTGTTAAGTAGATTTTGAAGTTCATTCAATTGGCTAAAGAGAATGCTATTCAGCCTCTAAGGGAATATTGCCAAATGTGAACTTCGAAGTTCCATTTTTAAGTAAGAACGCAGCTTTTTGTTGCTTGGACAGTTCATTTTATTCATTTGTTTATTTGCAATTTGTCTTAATTTTGAAAGGTATGCTCAATGTCTGTTTAATTCCGAGTTAGCGATAAAATTACAACTCACACATGAAACCGTATGTTTTTTTTTCATTTAAATTCTCCATCCCCAGCCGATGCCGTTTGACTTACTATATACAACTGTATTTATACGTACCCACATTCGGTAAATCCCGCGTCCAATTTCGAGCTGGAAAGCCACGATGCGTGTATGTTTTTATTGCACTGAACACCGTCATCATACGGTACTCTTTTGCGCTCATCGACGCGGTGGGACCGGGACCATTGGCTAGTTTTATGGTGAACCGGGTGGAACTTGCCCGGTATGCCGGCCGATTGATCTTGCTATCTGGTCGCTTCTGCTTCAGAAACCTTCCGAAGTTTGGCGTACGGTACAATTAGCTGGCTGCGATCTTGGGTGCTGACCACTTTCTTCCAACTTTTCACGGACTGGTGATCGAAGTTAAAACCGTTCGTGGGTCTGTAAGATATTTAGCAGACTACATTTAGCTTGGAAATAAATTTTGAATCCATTTCAAAGAAAATAAAAATTTCTTAGAGTACAATTTAAACTTGTGTGTTTATTTAATTTGTTGAAAAATTTACTTGATGCAATTTAATAGACAGAAAAAAAGACAATTCTAAAGCAGCCAACAAAGTTCATGGGATGAAACGAGAAAGCTTTGAAGTTGCTACTAATCACTTCTCGAACTTTTCAATGATTTATCAAAAAATCATGATCTGTTAAATCTAACAACATTCAAACAAGATGCAAAATAATAAATATAAAGGAAACGTACCATGTTTTTTTTACTAAAAATTTAGATTTACAGGATTCCAAGAAGATTATGTTTTCTGAACACAGAAATTTATATTTGAAGAACAAATATATGCCTGTTTAAAAAAATACAAAATTCAAATATTAGGACCATGAAATGTTGTGAATGTATTTAAACATTGCTAAAAATCACGGAAATGTAAAATATAACTTTTTAAACATGTGCAAATAGTTTTTTTCGGAATTACTATTTACGCTTTATTAAACAATTCGATTGATAACTCCAGGGAACAGCATTGCAGTGCCTATCTTTAATGACTGATTTGAATGAATTTTAAGTCCTGAGCTCGAATGTGAAGTAACCGGTATTTTATAGTAGAATTTAAACATATCATTACTGTAACTAAACGGGGTGATTTAAATGGGTTTTCTAGTCAGAGTAAATACGCAAGACACGTCTGGTTTGGTTGGATACCAGAATCAAAAAGACTGGATCGTTTATTTCATCTTATCATTAGAGACTCGCCAGCGAGGTTCTCAAGTCGACCGTGTTCCCAGAAAGGGATTGGACCTTTTAATCGAAGGTCAGGATACTATAGAATGATTTTTTCGATTTTGTCTTTTACCTCTAGTTTTGTTGATGTAGCGTTTATAATTTTAAAAAATGAATCAGATTTAGTTGAAATTAATCATTGGTAACTGGAGAAACCTTAACCTACATGAAAAACAAAAACTGATCCTAATTTTTTTTTTATAATCCTTTTGATCGAAGAATAATGTTTATCTTAGATATTCTAATATCAGAAATACAGTGATCTAAAAAAGTAAAATCTCTATTTTATTATTCCAATTTTTTTTAACCTTACACTGTAAAGATAAAAAGGATTTTATTTTATTTAAAGAATTTGTGTTCTAAATCCTACAGTAATCGTACCAAATCCAATAAATAAATCCTGCTATATGTTTGCGAATTCATATTTAAGTATCCAAGGAAATGGTTGTGTTAGTAAGGGAGAGGTTAAAAATAAAGATCTATTTTGGCTAGCGAACGGTAGACAATGTGCAACTCGAGACCCCATACACCCAACCTTCGGGTAGTGTTCATATCACCTCTTGTCTGCAACTCCGATTCACTACCTCCCCGTGATGCTAGCTGGGGTGCGAGCAACCTTAGCGGAGATCGGGTACTCAACCTCGGTGGATGCTTTGGTCGCATGCAGACTGAATTAGGGGGCTTCGTACGCGTCTGTTCTCAAGGCGGCGTTGACCCAAAATAGCAACATCACGACGGTCCTCCTGCGAGAAAGTGAGGTTAGCTGCGGGCTTTGCGAGCCCGTGACTACAAAAAACATAAGCAACGAACAACGAGCAACAAATTTCGGATGGAAATCGGCAAAGATCCACGCGACGATAAGGGACAAGCGATTGGAAACTTGGAACATGGAACTGCCGATCTCTAAATTTTGTGGGCAGTACCCACGTGCTCTCAAACGAATTGAAGAGCCGCAAATTCGACATCGTAGCGCTGCAGGAGGTATGCTGGAAGGGCTCCACGGTACGAACGTACCCAGATGGTCGTGCCATCTACCAGAGCTGCGGCAACACACACGAGCTTGGAACAGCTTTTATAGTGATGGGAAAGATGCAAAAGCGCGTGGCTTTTCCGGGAAGCTGATCAGACTGATCAAGGCGACGATGGATGGAACGCAGTGCTGTGTGCGGATTTCTGGTGAATTGTCGAGTTCATTCGAAACGCGCAGGGGTCTATCCTGCATGATGTTCAACGTGGCGCTAGAAGGTGTCATTCGACGAGCGGTGGGCGAAATGCGGGGCACGATTTTCAACAGATCCAGTCAACTTATCTGCTTTGCCGATGACATTGATATAGTCGCCAGATCATCTGCTTCGGTGGAAGAGATCTACCGCAAACTGAAACGCGAAGCAGGAAGGATTGGGTTGATGATTAATACGTCCAAGACGAAGTACATGCTGGCCTGCGGATCCGAGACCGACCGAACCCGCTTGTCCAGTAATAACAAGGTCACGATCGACGGCGACGAGCTGGAGATAGTCGAAGACTTTGTCTATATCGGCTCACTGGTGACCGCAGACAATGACACCAGCCGTGAGATCCGGAGGCGAATTATCAGCGGAAGTTGTGCCTACTTTGGACTCCACAAGCAACTGCGATCGAGAAGACTTAGCCCTCGCACGAAGTGTAACCTGTATATGACGCTCATTAGACCGGTTGTTCTCTACGGGCACGAGACATAGATATTGCTCGAGGAGGACCTCCGTACACTCGGAGTATTCGAGCGACGAGTGTTAAGAACCATCTTTGGCGGCGTACAGGAGAACGGAGTGTGGAGGCGAAGGATGAACCACGAGCTCGCGCGAAATTATATGAATTTGTAATAAAAACAGGGATATAATTGAAATCCAGCAGTATAAGTCAAAAGTCACTAAAAGCTCTTTCGAATATTTTCTTGATGGATTGGCTTGATGCCGAAAAAATAATCGACTGATATCGGGAAAGTTTTAATCCACAAGAGAAAAAATAAAACATAGGCAAACTGATTTTGGAAAATATTTGCGTCCTTAATTCGTTTTTTTGTCAGAAAACTAATTTTATCACAGTTTAATTGATCAATGATAACTGATGAAGCAACTGACCTACATTTTTTTTTTTCCTGTAGGGGAGAGCCCACTGCGACCAGTAGTTGATCTATTGTGGTGTTTACCCCGCGTTACTATATGCTGTCAGGTTCACCTGCACTATTGATTGGAGTGACAGTTGATTGCTGACTAAGCATTTTATCCCAATCGGGTATGATATCAAAGATGTATGATATAACCTTCTTAGGGCTGATATGCAACCATATGTCTTGTGCGCTAATTAACTTTGCCCCAAGTACACGCTCTCTCCTATTTAGGAGGGCGCAGCAGTTGCATAGAAGATGCTCTGCAGTTTCTTTTTCGAACCCGCAGAACCGACAGTCATCGTTCAGAATTATGTTTATCCTTATGAGATGCTGTTTTGTTGGACAATGTCCGGTCAAGAGACCTGTGTAAGTACTTAATTCGTGCTTACTTAAGTTCAACATGTTTTTTGAGAGTCGTGCGCTTGGTTCAATGAATCTTTTTGCCTGGGTTGCTCCCTCCGCTGTTTTCCAGTTGGAAACAATAGTGGTGCTTTCCCAGTTCTTGAGCTCCATAGTCAAGGCACTTCTCGATACTCCGCAGAAAGGTTCAGGTCCAATCAACAGTCCCTGAGATCCTTCCCTAGCTAGCTGGTCTGCTTCTTCGTTCCCTAGGATACCGCAGTGGCCTGGTACCCAGAATAAAGATACTCTGTTCCTTATGGCCAGGTTTCTTAGTGCAACTATACACTCCCAAACTAGTTTGGAGTAACATGTGAACGTACTTAGTGCTCGGAGAGCAGCCTGGCTGTCAGAGAACATGCAGATACTTGTGTACCTGTATCCCCTTTTCAAACAGGCTAAAGTGCATTCTAGAATGGCTTGAATTTCAGCTTGGAATACTGTTGGCCAGTTTCCCATAGGAATTGAGATCCTGAGTCTAGGTCCGAAAACCCCTGCCCCAGTTCTTTTATCCATTTTTGACCCATCAGTGAAGAATAGGATCGATCTGGGAGGAACCGCAGGTCCACCTGACTCCCACACGTCCCTATCATTGATAGTTACATTGTATGGTATGTCTAGGTTGAAAATGGGCTCCATCCAGTCATCATTTTTCACAATAAGTGAGTTTAATTTAAATTTCTTTAGGATTTTGAGGTGTCCTGTAAGATCTCCTTCATAGAGAGTTTTGTATTTGGAGAGTCTCAAGGCACTACGTTCCGCCTCTAACTCAATGAATTGATGTAGAGGCAGAATATTTAGTAGTGCATTTAGAGCCTCATTCGGTGTGCTTCGCTTTGCGCCAGTTATAGCTAGCGTTGCAAGTCTTTGGAGCTTCGCTAGTTTTTTCTGGGCCGTAATTTGCATAGTTTTGGTCCACCATACTAAGGAGGCATAAGAGATTTTGGGTCTTATAATAGCTGCAAATATCCAGTAGATAATTTTCGGCTGTAGTCCCCATTTTTTCCCTACTCCTTTGAGGCAGACCCATAGAGCTGTTGTAGCCTTAGCGATTACATGCTCTATCTGTGGGTTCCATGATAGCTTTGAGTCTAGTACTATGCCTAAATATTTCACTTGTGATTCGAGGTTTAACACTTCCCCATCTAATGTTAGAGGTTTTAGTGTAATTTTTCGTCTCCTAGTGAAGGCTATCACAGTAGTTTTGGAAGGGTTTATATTTAGTCCCTCTTCCCTGCACCAAAATAGTGCGTAGTTGAGTGCAGTTTGCATTCTATTAGACAGCACATTCTCATGTTTTCCCCGAACTATAATAACTACGTCGTCTGCAAAGCCAATAACTTCGAATCCCATGGATACAAGTTTGTTTAGGAGGTCGTCCACTATCAAGGACCACAACAACGGTGATAGAACCCCGCCTTGGGGACATCCCTTCGTTGGTGTGGCTTTGATTGTAAGTCCTCCCAAGCTTGCATAAATGGTTCTGTTTATTAGCATCGCACTAGTCCAGTTAACAATTGCCGAGTGGCACCCTCGTCTTTTCATAGCTGTTTCGATTGAAGTGTGAGATGCGTTGTCGAATGCCCCTTCAATGTCTAAAAAAGAAGCGAGTGCTATTTCTTTTGCCTCTACAGTCTTTTCTAGTTTTTGTGTAAGGGTATGTAAGGCCGTAACCGTGGACATACCTTTTTTGTAAGCGAACTGGAAGTTGTTTAGCTTACTTAAGCTAAGATACTGCGATTTAATGTACTCGTCAAGTATCTTCTCCATTATTTTCAAAATAATGGACGTTAGACTAATAGGTCTGAATGCCTTAGGTTGTGTTTTATCTTTTTTCCCTGGTTTCGGGATAAAGATCACGCGCACCTTCTTCCACTGAGTTGGAATATGACAGAGGGTCATACTGGCGACGAACATCTCTACCAAGGCAGGTGTTACCATTTGTTTAGCTTGCTGTATTTGAATTGGTAAAATTCCATCTTCACCAGCTGCTTTGAATGGTTCGAATGTACTTATTGCCCAGTCAACCATTGAAGGTGTAAAGATTGTGCGTGATTTGCGAAGTGCTTCATCACGTCTGACATTTCGAGTGAGTCTTTCAATCGGAGTGTCATTAATCTCTATTCCTTCAATGGATTCTGGGAAATGCGTACTTAGTAGTAATTGAAGCGTTTCATTTGGGTTTGTAGTGAACTCCCCGTTCTTTTTCTTCAATTGACCCAGTCCATTTTAATGTTCTTTTGATAGAACTTTCTGGAGTCTGGCAGCTTCGGGTGTAGTTTGCACGGTTTCACACATGTGCTTCCAACTACTCCTCTTAGCTTTTCGAATGTTTTTATTGTACTCTGTTAGGGATTTACGATAATTATCCCAGCTTGAGTCAGCTTTTGCTTTGTTGAAAAGTTTTCTTGTTTTTTTCCTCAACTTTTCTAGTTGTCTGTTCCACCAAGGAACTTTCCTGTTTGAAACACGTTCCTTGAGTGGGCAGCTGGCTTCGAAAGCGTATATAATTTTATTTGTGAACCTGTTTGAAGCTTCCTCTAATTGTTTTGTTGTTCGTATTTTCGTTTCCAACAAAGGATTGCAAGCTTCAAGTGTGTGTTTATAAAGACTCCAGTTGGTTTTCCTGGGATCTCTATAAACGTCCTTGATTATAACCCCTCCCACTATGTCGAATGAGATATGTCTGTGATCAGACAGTGATTCTTCATCCGATACCTCCCAGTTTTTAATTTTATCTAGAAGTAGTGGTGTGCATAGAGTTAAGTCGAGGACTTCTTGTCTATTTCTCGTTATAAACGTTGGTTTGTTTCCCTCATTGCAAATTTCGATATTATTTTGTGAAAGAAACTCTAGTAAGGACTCACCTCTAGCGTTGATGTCGGTACTTCCCCACAGCGTGTGATGTGCGTTGGCGTCGCAGCATACGAGGAATTGCTGGTTCTGAGCCCGGCACTTTCTCATATATTCTACAACCATCGGTGGGGGTATATCGGTGCTATCTCCGGGGAAATACGCTGACGCTACACTTACCGTGTGCTTACCTTTCGGTGTTGGTATTTCGACCCTTATAGCTGCAATGTCTCCGCTGATGAATTCTGTAAAGGGAGTAAATTTAATTCTATTGTTTACTAGTAAAGCAGCCCTTGGGTGAGAACTGCTTTCATCGTATAGAATCTTACCATTCGGCGTGTATAGCCCTTTAACTTTACCCTTGTTAATCCAAGGTTCCTGGATAAAGGCAAGGTCCAGGTCTTCGGCGGCGAATCTTCTGAGTAGTGTGCACGAGGCTCCTACGGCATGGTGAAGATTCACCTGGACACATTTTAAGGTGTTTATTTTGGTAGTGCTTTGCCCGTGGATGTGGGGCAATGCACCGGCTTTTTGCCATTTGCACATGTTTGCTTATCCTTTTTCGGTTTGCTCCATGTGCTCGGTTTTTTCGGAGCCGTTTTATCGGTCTTCGGTTTTGTGTTAACAGGTTTATTGGAGGTTAAAATGCCCCCAACGCTGCTCATCCCGCTCGGTCCTGGTTTCTGTTGATTACGTTCCAAAATACGGCCCTTATACAACTTACCAGTTCCTTCTGGTGAGCAATCGGCATTGGATCCACTGTGGCTTTCCTCGTTGTTCTTGTTAGTCCCGGGGTCTTGTCCCTGGTCCATAGGTTGGCCCTGGTTCATAGACTCCAGTTCATTGAGATCTGATGAGGCCTCAGTGGTACCTTTGCCAATCGTCTCTCCTTCTGCGGATCGGACTTGGTCTATCGCCGACTGGTCCTTTACAAGGCCCGGTTTAGGCAGCCCAGGTCCTTGAGCAGCTTTGACGGTGTTTTCCCCTCGGTCAACGCTGTCTGTTGGATTCTTTCGGTTTATCTTCCAGATCTTACTGGAACCAAATCCGTAGTAGATAACGAATTTCCTTTTCTCTAACTCCCTCAAAGAATTTTCGTCCACGGTAAAGACTACTTCGAGAGCCTCGTTCCTTTTTTGGATATTATAGAACCTCCAGCTTTCGGTGCTCAGCTCTTCATTCTGGCTTTCTATAGTAGCCTGAACAGTTTCGATGTCGTCTTCAGCAGCTCCAGGTAGGTGAGCCTTTAAAATCTCCGATCTGGGAATTTGGTTTTCCCCAACGGCGATGAGCTCTGCATCTACCCATGGTTTGAGCACTGGTGTGACTTGTTGTAGCCAGTCCGCTGTGGCCTGATCAAGACATGTCACTACCATGAACCCAGATTTATAACAACACTGCGCAAATTTCGGTTTTAGTTTCTCCAACCGTTGGCCGAGAACTGCCCGTTTTATCGCTTGTTGAATCAGTTTAAGTTGCTCTGTCGTCAGCTGTGTGCTTGGGTAGTTTTTGGCGAGTATGCCTACCCTAACAGAGCTAGCAACCTCTTTGTAAGAGGGCTTTTGGTTGCCATTTTTTCGGCCTTTTGTTTTCTCGAACGGTCTTCCTGGGCGATTGGCACCATTTGACCTCCCACTCGTTGTTTTTTGTTGTGGTCGAGACTTTGTTGGTTCTTTGGGATCCGGTTTTGTCGTAAGGGCTGAAGGTCCCTTTGCCTTCTTGGCATTTGACTTTTCCGCGCTGCTCGAACCACTGTTATCTCCACTGCGAGCCCGTTTTGCATTTTTAGCAGGGGGTGTACATTTTGCAGTGGAAATTAGGCGCATGGCCTCTTCGTACGGTACATTTTGAGCGAGATACTTCTTCAGTCGCTTCCGTCCCGCACCACTTAGTTGCCGAGTATCTAAGTTTTTCTCTTTGATTGGCGTGTCGATCTTTTTGATGGTGACATTAACCCCATCATCGATGCTCTCGTCTTCCGCGGGGGAGTCCAAGGCGGAAGAGGAAATGGATGGCACTCCCGTGAACGACTCGATAGAGAGCTGTCTCTCGAGCTCACCTTCTGTGGCTTCCATAGGTTCCGGCTGAGACAAGCAGTCGGCACTCGCTATATTTTTATTTTGATTTGGTGTGTTCATTATTTGAATCCCACGAGTAGCTAGGGAAGAAATGGTCCGCTGTGTCAGTGCCCTGCTTTAACACAGTAAGGGATATATACTGTGGGGTGCACCCTGGTTCCCCACAGGCTCCGTTAGAGGGCAGGATTAAACCCCCCTGCCCATTCATCCTTCGGCACAGTTGCTCGCGTAACACCTTGGAATTAGGGGTTTGCCCCCGTCTCGGTTTGCATGCGACCATAGCATCCACCGGGGTTGGGTACCCGATCTCCGCTAAAGTTGCTCGCACCCCAGCTAGCACCACGGGGAGGTTGAGAATCGGAGTTGTAAGACAAGAGGTGATATGACCACTACCCGAAGGTTGGGTGTATGGGGTCTCGAGTTGCACATTGTCTACCATTAGCTAACCACTGACCTACATGAACAACAAGTAATTATTTTGAATCTATAAATTATCTTTTATTCATTCATCGATGCATATTTTAGGGAAAAATGCCACTAAGTGGCAAATTCCCGAAAATACGATACAGATTTTGTACCTAAAAACAACTATTTGAAAAAATAAATTTAACATTTTTTCTTAAGTTCTATGATTTTGTCATCCAGCGCCGATGTGGTCTAGTGGATAGGCTGGCGCGAGTCTGGTATTGGTACGCCAGGCGTACTGGGTTCGATTCCCGGTATCGGCAAGAAAAACTTTTGGGTTCAAATCCCATAAGCGGGCCGACAGGTAAGATGTGTTTCATTATATAACTGACTATATAATTGGAATGTTCAATCAGTTGCCAGCTGGCCAGGTATATACACGGATGCCGGAATACCTGTAAGTAAACTAGCCCACCTGATTGATTCGTTCTTCCAAAATATACCTACATCAACACACGCAATACATTCACCACATAACAGTTCATACGAAGCCATGGGGTCCGGGTATGGTGGCGCACTGCATTGGAGATTTGTCGAACCTATTAATCTAAGGATGTATGTGAACCCATACTTTGGCAGAAACTGCGGTGAATCCGTGCACCCATGGTGGATTACCAACATACAGTTCTATGATTTTGTCATCCAGAAGTCACGTTAAATTACTCACAGTCTTTAGAAAAATTGATAAATAAACCTTTTTTTCTAAATCCTTTTGATACTGTACACTTTTGCTAAAAAGTAGCAATTTTTTTCGATGAATTCTAACCTTGTATTTTCAAAAGTTTTAAAAGTTATACCGAAAAACAGAGCAGATAGAAAAAATAAATATTTGCATTCAGTACCCCTAAATAAGTCAAAGTCAGTTTTCAAATTCTTTGCAACTCAGAAAATGTGAATTTTGTTTCTTTGTGTTATAATTGTGAATGCAGATTTGAGTTTTGAAGATGAATTAAAACCTTTTTCTCCTTCATATTGAAACCGCTTTTATAAATAGTTTTTATTCCTTTTTGGCTCTAAAAACTCATAGGGAACGCAAAAACACCGCCCACAATTTCCTCGTTTGATGTATTGTTGTTCTGGAATATCTTGTAATAAAGGTTAGTTCGAAGTTCATAATTCATATTTAAATTATGTTAAATTTCCGTTGCCGAATCTTCCTTGAAAATGGATTTCATGCGGCCTCAACATTTTGTATATTACGATTGAATTTATTTTGTAAAATATTGTTGTCAAACAGAAAGATTACCAAAGGTACCAAAGACTGTCAATTGAAGTCAGACGTTTCTTAGGCGCCTACAGGAAAACTGATCATTCAATGGAGAACGTGACTACAATTTAAATTTCTTCTTTTATTTAACACTTAAAATCCAAAGGTATTTTTTCACTTATTAGAATGACCAAGATCTGTAAATCCATAAAACATGATAGTATTTTCTAAAAATTAAAAGAAATTGCCAATCTTATGATTCCGTACAAATGTACATATATAGTTTGAGTATTTTTATTGTTTTCTTCTATCTGATCGAATAAAAAAGAAACTGCATAGTAAAGGCAATCAATAAATGATTTCAGAAGAAAAAATATTCAAGAATTTCAGTGTTACAACAATATTCACTCCCCTTTTTGACTTTTTCAAATTTGCCATTCCATTAAAATCCAAAACATAATGAAAAATTAAGAAGCTCAGATTTCGAAACAAATGGGTACAAAATTTAACACAATTTGCTCATGTAAATTCAGGCATATAAGGGGAATTAGTGACAATCAAAAATATGTCCCTACATTATATTACTTACCTCAAATTATAAGTAGATAAATGGTTAGCAAATTCAAAGTCAACACCCTTAGTAATTCAACAGAAGTTGATTGGTATAATTCGGTCCAGGGAATTGTTACAGCTGCTTGATTTTGGTAGACCGACTTTTCTTCAATTGAGCCTTTAAGTGATAAACAAACATTTTCGTTGATTAAACACCCCCACGGAGTGGAAATTTTTTGAAAATTCAAAAGCACATCTACTAGGGGAAGTTCAAAGTTTTTATAGAAATTCTATCATTTACGGGTATTTTGTAACGGATTTATGCCGCTTGGGGGGGGGGGGGGGGGGGGGTCACCCCGATCACCCCCTCCATAGGACCGCGCCTGCTTGACGTTTACATGAACTAATTTAAACTTTTATGTTTGTATAGAAAAATTAAATATTTTGTACTGAAAAAAACAACATCCTTTTTGTTTGTTTTTGTGAAACCGGTTCTACTGAATTGCTTTGTCCAAGATCGTAACTTCGTATCTTATTACACAAAAAAGTTATTAGGTGTTTGATGGGGGCATGTCTTTTGGCACTGACAAATAATAAACTCAATTGACATCACTGCTGGGTGCCTAACGCGGTATTGTACGACTACTTTCCATGCAATGCTTAGCGAGGCACCAGCAGTGGTGTCAATTGATTTTATTGTTTGTCAATGCCAAAAGACATGCCCCCATTAAACACCTAATAACTTTTTTGTGTAATAATATACGAAGTTACGATCTTCGACAAAGCAGTTCAGCGAAAAATTTCCATTAGGAAATTTATAAATTGGCACAAAAACCATTAGCAGGCTCGGTTCCACAAAAGAAACAAAAAGGATGTTGATTTTTCAATACAAAATATAAAATTTTCCCATAAAAACCTAAAAGTCCAAATTTACTCATGTAAACGTTACTTAAAAATTCTCCAGAAAATCATGGACCAGTTTTGAATCAAAAACGAAGCTTTCTAGACCCCAGGGTTCGATAAATTCAAAAATGACCCCAAATCTACTCAGTCTACCGCACATACTCTCATTGTAAATTGTTATTCAACTTTTGAACATTCTGAAAGATCGAAAACCCCTGTTGTGAAATACCATGTTTTGTATTACAGTTAATATGCAAAGTAGGGTGGTCCAAAAAAGCGATGTGTTCCAAAATCTTGCGGTTTAATATGTTCCTGGGCCTAGGCTTCAAGCCTTACGAACCTTAAGAAGTTGCTCAAGGTTGCCTACCGTTAAGGTTACTTAATTAAGGTTAACCCCTGATGAGCGGTTATTTAATGCAATGTTCTCCTCAAAGCCAAGAAAACATTTTTTCGAACCACTCTGATATTTGCACAGAAAATAATAACAGCTCATTCGAATAAAACGTGGGAATCTGACCGATGGTTTTTACAGAAACCTTCGTTGTTCAATAACAGTTGGGATTAGGTCCAGCTTCGACGAAGACATGAAATTGATCGGGGCAGTAGCAATATTATTAATGTCGGCTACAGCGTTGATTCTGGAGTTAGGTGAACTGATAGGCAAATTTAAAACCAACACTCCGGGTGTTTTCGATTGTTGGCTGTATCATGATCAATTTTTCGGGCAAAACGAACAGGATGTTTTGGATAGTTTGCTCATAACTCCGGTATTTGCTGAAGTTCCTCGAGTGCACTTCCACAGTCAGCAAACTTGGATAGCCAATCGAAAGCCCTCCTTGGTGATAGCTTTTCTCGGAACTTTCGAAGAGGTAAATACGATCTCATTTGTTTGAAAGTAACAAAGCTGATGAGATATTCTTTACAGGTTTCAGACAAAAAATTAGAAATTTTTTTTTACAAGTTTGACGTCCAACCCAAATGCATCTTGATACTCAGATTGAGTGCGGAATCAAAATTTAAGGAGTTAGTGACATTTTTGTTCAAGATTCATCTGTACAATACTTTGTTCCTTGTCTATCAACTGATCAATTACCAATTTGAATTGTTCACAATTCAAGCATTGAGCTTGAACGTTATATCTCACACCTTTCATGACAACTGGAAGGATTTTTTCCCAGATCAGTTAGAAAACTTTCAAGGGAGGTCTATACAGACCGTGGCAATTCAACAAGCACCTTTCGTGAACTTTCTAACAGAACCTTCATCTGGTATAGATGTTATTATAATGAAAACTGTGACTGATGCATTGAATGGCACATTAGAGCTTCACCAATGGGTTTGCAATGAGAAGCAGTCCCAACTAGATTGTGTTAATGCAAGCATTTCAAATAATTTAGAAAAAATTAATTTGAATCGAATATTCACAACAATTGATGGCGTATACACTATAGAGTCGCTAGAATTACACAGCTTTCGGTTGTTGGTTCCCAGTGGAGTCCCGTGTACTCTTATTCAAATGACTCGAAAGATTACAAGTGATGTTACATATCGAATCACGATCCTCATCAGCGTTGTATCGATCGTAGTAATGTCACTGATAAGGTAATGTTACTTTTTCCTAGATTATTTAAAAACTCGCTTATATTTCTTCCTCTTTGTGGATTTGAAACTTTTCCCCTTCATCGTACCAGCAGATTGGAACGTTTCATCATGATTGCTCTCATAATCTTTAAAGTCGCTGCTCGGTATCGTTATGAAATGATCTTGGTGCTAGCGATTGTGTCTTGGCCATATAGATATGAGATCACAAACGTTGAAGAATTGGCTCGTTCCGGTATCGAAGTCAAAACACTACACGAACTTTCGCGCGCTACACAGAAGGCATACAACTTGGAGAACTCATTGAAGACAGTTGACAGTCTGTTTCTAGACAACGCTAATCATGGATATTTAGCAGACGAAGCAGGAATCTTGCGAATAGCCAAATTGTTTAAAGCAACTGGTTCTCAACCCAGGTTCGTAGTTCTGCCGGATAAACTTTTCATAGGGCTACCTGGTTTTTATTTTGGAGTTCGCAACAATATCGCGAAAAAGTTTCACCAGCAGCGTACAAGACTGCTCGAAGCTGGCATCGAACTTTACTGGCAAAGGTTTTACATAGACGATTTAATAGTGGTCTCCAGGATGCCAGTTGCCGAAGGACAGTTGATTACTTTGGATAAACTATGGCCTTTTACCCGGATATTTATGATAATGTGGATGGTAAGTTTGACTGTTTTTGTAATCGAGGTATTATCGAGACCTGTTATTGCGTATTCAAAAACCAATTGGAAAAAGATATCGCGGAAAGTGAACGCCAAAGCTAGATGCCGCTGTTACAGCTATCCTTTTGAAACAGTACGTGGAAATGCTGATCGAAGAAGAAACTCAATATGAATATCTGATGGACCGTGCTTTAAAAACTGAATAAAGATTTTACAATAGAAATTTAATTGATTGGGATTTGTTAAAAGCTTTCTATAATTTTTAATCCGAATGTTATTGCTATTGTTCTTTAGTGTCACTTGAGATCAACCCATATCAATTAGGATGAAACGATTCTTAAAATAAATTGTTGTCCTCTTAACAGAATCGCCAATGGGTCGATTAATTATCGATGACATTATTCCCTTTTGTGGTGACAGTTAGCAAGTCCTGTTTAAAAAATTCTACGATCGAGAAATGGGGTGCAGGCAGGGTTGCCAACATTGTTTTACAAAAATCAGGGAACTGGCGGAATAAAAATCAGGCAAAATCAGGCAACGTTAAAGTAACGGAAATATCGCTCAAAGTGATGACCTTTTTTCGGTCATCGCTTCACATTTTCACTCTAATATGTGTTTTGAGCCTACTTGGTTTAATAATTCTATCCATTTAAATCCCTTTTTTAAATATGAATTAACGGGAATCTTTCGATTGCTTTGATTCAGCAACATTTTCACTTTTTCACTTCAGCTATGGTACCTACTACAGTTCCATCGTACCCATTTTTCATGACATGCTTAAAAATCAGGCAATATCAGGCATATTTTCAAAAATCAGGGAAATTCAATAGCTTATCAGGTTGTCAGGCAGAGCCTCGAAAAATCAGGCAATGCCTGAAAAATCAGGCACATTGGCATCTCTGGGTGCAGGGAAATTTTTCGTGTAGCTGCACGTGCAAGAAATTTAACTCAAAACTCAGTTTAAGGATAGCAAAAAAACCAACACCCATTTTGTGAACTAAATTTATCGCATTTTTTGGTTTCTTAACGGTTATCGAGAATGTACAGAAAGTTGAAAATTATTTAAAAGTTCGGGAACATGGTTTGTTTATTCAAATGTTTCAAGAAATTTTTAAAAACCGTTGATAAAAATAAGATAAATTATTGGTGCAAAACTGTTTATTTTGTTCTTCCCGAACAAAATTCAAGTAATTCTATAAAAACTTCAGATTTGTTGCACGGCCCCTTTTCCGTAGCATAATCTGGCCCTAATTTTGCTTGGTACTCTGTGCCAGTACCTACATATTTTAATTTTATTAATTTTGTAGTTCAGTTAAAATTATCTTTCGTGGAATTTCAATACAGGGTTCGATTTGGATTTTCCAGTAACATTTTTTGAAGAAGAAATTTCGATAAAAAACAGTTTTTTTGAATAATTTTATTAGAAATTTTATAAAAAATTAAAGTGATATGAATTTGTTTGAAGGAAAAAGTTCATCTATAAAATTTACCATTTTTAAAGATTTTTTGAATCTTATTGTAGTTATTCCATGCCAGAAAGTAATAGAAGCTTTAAGCGCGTTTTTCATTCCAGAATAGAAGAACTTGATTTTTCGGCAAGTTTTTTTTTATTTAAATCATTGATGTAGTTATCAATGCTTTATGCTTTATGATTCAGAAATATTCTTTTAAAAATCGAAGAGCACGTTTTTAGTTTACTTTTTTTTTAATGAGAAGTTTTAAAATAACCACGTTGTTTGCGAAAAAAAATCTGTTTCTTAATTTTGTTAAAAACTTGATAATTGAGTTTATTCATTGAAGCGAATTGTTATGTAAAACTCGTTTTGAAGAAATACATCAGTGTTGAAGTACGAAGTCATGAACGTTTCCAAAAACAAATCAATCTTCGTAACGTCACGACACATTCTTCAATCTTTTGAATCGATTTTCATTCTGAAAAATGCGTTAAATTCCTCTCAAAAAGTTTGAGGAGACCCCCAATATTCGACAATATGTGACGTTTAAAGGAATCATGAACTGAAAAACAGTACAATTTTCGTGACATCACAACGCTTAAAAACAGATACCTTTATCATTGATTCTAGAGCGTGAACTTGCAGTGGTTATTCTTAATCTGATATCATGCCTTCAAATGGTTTTTTTGAAAATCATTTAGCAATAATTTTTTCATATAGCTAGATTTTTGACAAAATTATGTTTGATATTCATTAAGAATAATTGTTAAATTTGTTTTTTCATACTAAAATTTAAAAATTTAAACGATAACATTCAAAATTCTTAAAAATGGTGACTGAAAATCTTTAGATGGAAAACGAAGCTCCAGTTCCGTTTTGGACGTGGAAGCAACAACACGTATAGACAGCGCGCTCCTTGAAAGTGTTTTACCTGCGTTCACTCCTCGTGAGTGGTTAGTCTTTAATAAAAAACGGAAAAATAAACGGAAAATAAAAATGGAATCCAGAAAGAATACGTTAAAGTTAGTATTTACAAGCAAGTCTAAAAGTGCCAGTCATTTGGAAGTTTTACGGTTCTTTGCAAAGACAGTGAATATTCCGGCGTCAAAAGTGCACAGTGTATACAAGAATGAAAATGACCAAAGTTTTT
This sequence comes from Uranotaenia lowii, assembly GCF_029784155.1. Lineage (NCBI taxonomy): Eukaryota > Metazoa > Arthropoda > Insecta > Diptera > Culicidae > Uranotaenia > Uranotaenia lowii. Next base: position 161,072,473 of record NC_073691.1, on the reverse strand, counting down.
ATGTGAAACTGATAGACGAACAATCTTTCAACGAGATAAATAACTCGATGGACGACCAATACCAGTTTAAGTATAAAGATGGAGAAGTGACAAAAGTGAGATTTGAAATGGCCAGAAGCTATTTCGCTACATTCGGATCTTCAACTTGCCACCAGAAACGGAGGATAAGGAAATTGCTGCCGCCATGAGTCGCTACGGGAAAATTCATCAGTTCGTTCGTGAACGATACCCAGCGGAATATGAATATCCAGTCTACAGTGGAAACCGCGGTGTTCATATGGAACTGGAAAAAGAAATACCGGCCAGTTTATTCATCGGACATTTTCGCGCCAGAATTTTTTACGATGGCCTGAAAAATCGTTGCTTTTTGTGCAAAGCAGAAGGTCATCTGAAAGTGGATTGCCCGAAACTCATCAGTGTAAGAGAAGGCGAGACAAAAGACGTAGCAGGCAGCTCAAAAACTGTTGAACAGCAAAAACCGTTGTACAGTCATGTTGCTGCCAGCTTGAAAGTAGCCGTTACCGAACAACCTCAACCGACTACCTCGATGACAACACTACCATTGAGAAATGTTCTACGCCGATCATCTTCGGATATCACCACTACTAAGAACTTGGAAAACACCGAGAGGGATCCAATTGCAACGAATAAAGCAGCGGTCGTTCAAGAAGACACAAATACAAAAGAAACCAGCACGAATTTGGATGAGGACGACGATTCAGCCACCAATCCTATCATCTCCAATACAGCCAACAAAGAAGCAGAGGAAAAGGAACCCATGGAAGTTGCCGCTACACACACTAATGCTGGCAAAAATTTTGGGAAACCCGAACGATATGCTTCATCGACAGAAGAGGACGACAATCCTGGTGCCAACGAAAATCGACGAGAAAGGACAACCCAAAAAAGACGAACGGATTCAGTGGCCGACAGCGATGAGTCGGTAACAGGTAAAGGTAAAAGGGGAAAGAAGACGACAAAAAAAGAGTCTGTTTTAAAAGCTATCGAAGATCGTAGTAATTTGAAAACACGATCTAAATAAAGTTTTTTAATTTGTCTTCTTTGCTTTTCAACCTTGTAGTTTTTTAGTAAGTTTTTATTTAGTAACTCAAATATTAGAACTTTTTAATTTTTTGATTATTTTTATTTTAATGAATTTAGTCAGAAAACTTGCAACACTTAATTTGAATTCTATTAATTCAGCTTTGAAAAAATCTCTTTTAAGAGAATTTATATGGAACCATGATATTGATATTGTTTGCGTTCAAGAGGTGTCTTTCGAAGATTTTAGCTTTTTAACAACCCATTTTGCAATTGCAAACATCAGTGAGGATAAAAAAGGAACAGCTATCCTAATACGTAAAAACATTGAATTCAGAAACCCAATTTTAAATTCCAATGGCAGAATAACTTCGGTTGAAATTGAGGGAATGAATATTATCAACGTTTATGCCCATTCTGGTACAAATTTTAGGAAAGAACGTGATCATTTATTTACCAATGATATGCTCATTCATTTACAAAGCGCTAGTAAAAATATCATACTTGGAGATTTTAATTGTATCCTTTTGAAAAGTGATTCCAACTCCTTAGTCAAAAACTTATGTTACGGATTGAAAACACTTGTTGAATCGCTCTCACTAATCGATTTTGAGTTCAAATTTAAAAAGGGAAAAACTAACTTTACATTTTGTCGTGGTTCTTCCAAATCAAGATTAGATAGAGTTTATGGATCTTCTGATATTTTTTCCTCTGTTATCAATATAGACACAATTGCTTTGCCATTTTCAGATCATCATGGTATTGTTTTGAAATATAACTCTTTAAATTTTGGAAACCAATTCATTGGACGTGGTTTTTGGAAAATGAATATTTCGTTATTGAATAATGAATCAGTCCAAGAAAAATTTAAAAATATGTACAGGCAGTTAAAACTACGAAATTCCTTTGTAAATTTGAACTTTTGGTGGAATAATGATTTTAAGAAAAATGTTAAAAAATTATTTAAATTTGAAAATTTCAATATTAATGAGCAATTCCATAATTCAAAGAATTTCTATTACAATTGTCTCAGGGAAATTATTGAGGAACAAAATTCAGGACCCATTGATCTTGATGAAATGAAGATTGTTAAGTCCAAAATTATTGAATTGGAACAGCAACGATTATCTCAATTTAAATATAAATTAAAAGCGAATACTATTCATTCAGACGAAATAATCTCTTTGTTCCAGCTTACATCCTTTTTGAAGAGAAACGATCCATCAAAATTTTTAAAACTTAGAATAAATGACGAAATAATTGATAATTCTTCACAATTAAAATCAGTTGTTCATGCTCATTTCGCAGAGACTTTTAAAAAAATCTCTACAGTTGATGAAGTTGACCAGTTGATGAACTGGATTCCGGACAATCAACACGGTTTTTTCCGAAACGCTCGGTTACGTCAAACCTAGCTGTGTTTACATCATTCTGCATATCCAGTATGAATTATGGCAAACAAGTCGACGCAATTCACTCGGACATCACTGCGGCATTTGACTCAGTGAATCACTTAATTTTACTTTTGAAGCTAAAACGCCTGGGATTATCTGAGAGATCAGAAGCTACTTAACTTATCGTCGTCTTGCTGTAAAAATTGATCTTCTGAATCTCCAGATTTCATTCCGACTTCAGGAGTACCACAAGGAAGTAATTTGGGCCCTTTATTGTTCACCCTGTGCTGTAATGATATTAACATGCTGCTTGTGGGATGCGGAGTACTCATGTATGCGGACGATTTGAAATTTTTTTGGTCGTTAACAGCTTGGCAGATTGTCAGATATTACAGCGATTCCTCGATACGGTTGTAAATTGGTGTGCTGTTAACCTACTGGCCTTGAGCGTCTCTAAGTGCTGTATCATAACATTTGGACGCAAGATACTTCCATTTTTATACGACTACAATATCCAGGGCGAATCTCTACATCGTGTTGATCAAATAAAGGACCTTGGCGTTGTTTTGGAAAGTCATATGACATTTAAGCGTCACTACTGTGCTACACTTGAAAAGGCTAACCGAATGCTGGGATTTGTCATACGTCTGAGTAAAGAATTTACAGATCCCGTTTGCCTACGAGCACTGTATTGCTGCCTGGTTCGTTCAATACTAGAATCTGCAAATCTTGTGTGGTGGCCATTTGAAGCTACATGGGTAGCGCGTTTTGAAGCGATTCAACGGAAATTCGTTCGTTTTGCTCTGCGTGATCTACCGTGGGATAATCCTCGAAACCTGCCACCTTATGCACAACGTTGCGCTCTGCTTGGCCTTCACACGCTGTCGGATCGCCATTCCATCGGTCAATCACTATTTGTAACGAAAATTCTCAGAAACGAAATCGACTGTTCTTGGATACCCTCCCGCTGTAATATTTATGCCCCAGAAAGAGCTCTGCGAAACCGTGACTGGCTTTCACTGGAATCGAGAAATACACGCTATGGCAGCAACGACCCTTTACGCTCCGCAAAAATTAGCTTCTTATGCAATTATGCTTTCTTTGACTTCAATGTCTCAACTGCAACATTTAAACGTTTGATCGAATCTAACATAAGTGACCAGTTAAGAAACAGTAAATTAGAAAACTCAAAATGTAAGTTTAGATAGACCTAGATTTAAGTAAACCATTAAGACATTTACGTCAGATGGTCTTTTTATATAAAAAAAAGAAAAAAAAAAAAGAAAAAAAAGAAAAAAAAACAAAAAAAAACAAAAAACGGAACCAAATTGGTGTACGGGTAGAAAGAATATTTAAAAGATGGTTTGAGACTACTCCTCTTTTCAAGTGTGGTCATAGAAAAGGGGAAGGGGTCTCCCATACAATTTTTGCAAAATTCGAGAACTAATCAATCAAATGGATCAAAATTTAACATGGGTGGTTATATGGGTACGAGAAAACTTTCTATGATTATTTGGGACTCCACCCTCTTTGATTAGGGAGAAACAAAAGGGAGAGGGGGTCTTCCATACAATTCAATGCATTATTCGATAACTAATCATGTAAATGAATCTAAATTTCACTTAGGAAGGTATAAGGCTACAAGTCAAGTTTGAGATCTGTCCTTCCACTGGGGTGATAAGAAGGGGAAAGGGGTCTCTCTTGCATGCATAACTCGAGAACTAAACGAAAAAAAATCCAAATTATCATGAAAGTATATTCGAGTACAAGAAATGTTGTTTTTTTTTGTTTAAGACTCCTCCGTCTTTCCAACGGGAACATGGGAAAGAGAAGGGTGGTTTTCATTCAATATTTTTGGATCACTCGAGAGCTTATTATTCAAATTTAATTGCAGAATGTATTTGAGTAGACTTTTTTTTCTATAATTGTTTAAGTAAAGATTCTTCCTCCTTTCAGTGATTCCATGGGAAGGGAGAAGTAGAGCTCCCATACATTTTTTTTTAAAAAGTCGAGTGCTAATCTAACAGATGGTAACAAATTGGAAAGAGAATTTAAATAAAAGAAATATTTCTAGGATGATTTCGTTCCCCTCACGGTTAAGGAAAGATAAGAGAGGTTTGTATTGATAAATTCAAGAGCTTATCAAATAAGGCCGGAACAAATTTCAAATCCTTCTTTTGTCACTCGGAGTTGGAACATCGCAAGGGGGGGGACAATAAAAAATAATGCGAAAAACAAATAAATTGGAATAAATTGCACGAAAGCTTGTATGTAAGCAAATTGCATACTATATTATTGCATAAAACCTATATATCAAGTATTTTTTAAATCAAAAATACAATAAAATCAAGAATACAAAATGTGAATTAACATCGATCTTCCAAAATTTTGTGTCTGAGTCTTGTAATCATTCGGATATTTGAATTTTTATTTGAAATTTACTTAAAATACTTCAAACTTTATTTATTCCCCCCCTTCGGGATTTTGGAAATTTCGAAGGGGGGGGGGGGGGGTGACAAAAGAAGAAATTGATGTTTGTTCCAGCCTAAATTTAACCAAATTTCACAGGGGAGAGTATAAAGAGTACCCAAAATGATTCTATAGTTATTAAAAAAAACCCTTTATCACTTTCCAATGGGGGATAAGAGAGGAGAAAAGGAGTTCCGCAAAATTTTTTGTAAAACTTGACAACTTATCCAATAAATGGAACAAAAGTTGAAAGGAAAAGTTTTCGAGTAAAAAGAATGTTTTTATTTTTGAGGAGAGATTCCATACAGTGCAGAGTAAGGAATGGGGGAGCTTTTCTCGCATAGTTTTTAAAATTCTTCAAGTTAAAGAAACCATATTTTACATGAGAGTTTTTTTTAAGATTCAAGACCCCTTCTTCTTTCAGAGGATAAACGGGAAAAGGAAAGTATGTATAGCTCGGATACTTATCAAGCAAATGGAGCCTTATGTGAAATGTGATGTTGGCTACGAAAAATTTTGGAAAATTTCTCCCCACATTGCAGGGAAAAAGGCAAAAAACGAGTTCTTAATATCAGATTTAAAACAATTAATGTGATGTGAAAGCTCTGGTATCGAAAATTTATTTATAATGATTTTTTTTTCTCACAATTTATTGATTTTTAGGAGGTGTAGCAAAGCACAGTGGATCAGCTAGTGAAAAATAAAAATCGGTTCTCCAGTTGTGGGGCGCACAGAAGGGCAGAACATATGAAAGCTTGACCAAAACCCCTTTTTGTAAATCTCGAAAATTCATCATAAATTTATGCTTTTAAGAAACTGGACATTGCACCGATCACACATCTGTCAAACAAATCTAAAATTCGTGGTTCTATCCAATTTTCTACGTATTTAAGAAAAGTTGGGGTTTGATGCTGTTGCTGTTTATCGCAAAAAAAAAGTACTTTTAATACTTACTTCACTTAAATTTTATTTCATAAAAAAAAAACAAAAAAAAACCATGAATGTGTTCAGAATAACATGAAATTTATTTATTTTAGGTTGAAGAATGGAAAATAAAAATAAAGTTATAAAAAATTACGAATTTTCATCATATTCGTATATCTTGAGAACATGTTACCCACGAGGCCCCACTCTCATTCCTACTCAAACATTTAAATGGAAGTCTCAGCTATCCAACAAAACAAAAACTAATTGTCACTTTTTGCAAATCAAAAGCTATTCACGTTTTCGTGAAACATGTGTTTGGACAATTATCGTACTTTTGGGATTGCTTTTGATAATGTTTTTGCCAGAAAAATTTGAACTCAATCAAATTTGAAATTCCGCTTATTAAATTAAGTATCGGTTAACTAACTTAATTTTTTAATTAAACCTTTTTAGCTATAAAATGTCTCTACAAAATTCGTTCCAAAGGAAAAAAAAAACTAGTTCTTCTAGTTTTACTCAAAAATAAAATAGAGGAGAGTGTCACTTTAAATTTCTCAGCTGTCATCGTCGTCACTTTGCTAGCATGTTTTTTCTATATATTGTTGACTTATCATATGCTTCTTTTATTTAACTAGCCTAGAAAAATGTACTTGCATAATTAAAAAAGCACCCGCAAAATTGCATCCGTGAGAGAACTAAAGTACATAACAAAAATATGCTCATAGGCTTATGATCTTGGTTTTGTCATGTTCTTTCACGTGGAAAAGGATTTTTTGATGGAACATCAATATGTCACACAAACGCAACCAATTTGCAAATCATTGCTTGTGGGGAATCGTGGGCCACCTATAATTTGGTGTTTTTATACACATTCACAACTTAAAATACGTTATTACTATCTGTAAAGTTTTCTTATGCCAAATAAAGAGTTACGAAAAATGTTTTGTCCATCTTTTCTAATGCGATAGAGACGAACATAAATCCTTTATAAGGAATTTTGCTT
>NC_073691.1:161015639-161060639 GCF_029784155.1 Uranotaenia lowii | reverse complement strand
GTCTGCTGCCTTTCCTGAAGAAACACAGTTGTTCCGTACTGTTTTGGCCAGATTTGGCAATTTGCCATTACGGTAAAAAGGCCATGGAGTGGTACGCCGCCAACAACGTGCAGGTGGTTCCCAAGGACAAGAACCCTCTCAACACGCCAGAGCTCTGCCTAATTGTGAAATACTGGACTATTGTCAAGCGGAACCTAAAGAAGACCAAAAAAACTGCTAAGGACGAGCAGCAGTTCAAGGCAAACTGGCTTTCTGCGGCGAAGAAGGTGGACAAGGTGGCTGTACAAAATCTGATGGCAGGGGTTAAGCGTAAGGCCCGACAATTCGGATTTGGAAAAGCGGAAGCCTAACTGAATATTTTTCCTGAATTTTAACCTTATTAAACTTGAAAAAGAAATTAAATTTGATTTTTTAAATAAACGATTTCACCGATTTACACGCGTTTTCCCTTGACCAAATTTTGACTGTATCACCATTTATACACTGTGGAAGAAAAGAAGCTGTGAGAAAAATAATAACAAGAAAATGCTCCAAAATACAACTAAAATGGAAACGTTGTGACCGCACAGATACATTATTTTTACGAGAAATAATCTTTGGCTTCAAACTAAAATAAGTCTGGACAAAGCTATAAATTAAGGTATGTAGATATAAAATTCTCAATTATTTTTGTATAAGAAAAAGCCCTACAATACAATCATTCATTTTTCAGGAGGAAGAATTCAGTAAATTTTGAATTTGCGTTCAGAAGAAAAAACAGCAGAAACCAACCTTATGAAGGAAATATTTCTTCCAACATCTTCTAGAGCAAATTGTTCTTTAGAGCAATCTAGTCTTCTTTAACTGTAAGAAAAATTGGCCCCTAACGCCTAACTTTAGTTCGGTTTGCTTGCTGAATTCTCGAGTAATATATCAATTTTATATTTAATTTGTATGGAAGCACTCGTTTCATAGATGGAATGAGTTTTAAGTCATCATAATAAACGCTTTGTCGTAGCTCGAAATCCTCAGAGGTCAAATTTGGTTCAATTTGATTGATTTGTTCCTCGTCTAGTTCTTACCAGTTGTTAAATCTTTTGTGATTGTTTGATTTGTTTTTAGAAATGTAGACATTTTGTACCATTTCTATGAAATCTCCTTCTTCAACAAAAAATAAAAAGATGCGTCTCAAACTAGCGTTAAAATAACATGCATTTCTCTGTTGACAAATTTGGATACATACGCATTATTAATTCAAGAGCTTTACAGGTAACATGTGTATGGGAGCATTCTTGTGAGGGAAGGGATCTCAAAACATCATTTATCTTTTTGACGGCCCTAAAAACCCTTACATGAAAATTTTCACATCGATCGACTCAGCTGAACAAAGTTATCTAGATCAAATTTAGCAACATATAGTTGAAAAAAAGTTTCACCAAATTAAAGATTTTGATCAGATGAACAACTTTTCAGAAGACCTCAAACCAGTAGAATTTGATTTGAAAAAGATATGAGGTTTTGACCATCGTCTGTCAAGTCTGCCCCACTGAGGGGCGCCTGAATGGGTCAATAATTAATGATGACGCTACTGAAATGATAAAAAAAAAGCTGATGAAGAAATTTATAAAGAAATAACTAAATTTTTAAAATTAAATAAAATATATTTTTGAGTTAGCCCATGAACTGGCCATAAGTGAAGAAGAAAATTTTCCCAAATTTCGATTTCTTATGTTCCGTCCGATAGTTGAAATTTTGAATTGTGCACGCATCACAAAAATCATCACACACCATGCGCCTCCGTTGAATGTTTCTCGTTTTTGCTTGCAGTCACGACGAGAGGAGAAAATTCAACACACAATACTCCCCCAAACGGAAAAACCGTTAACGCCGTTCGTTCCATATGGTACAACTAGTTAGGAGCAGATTCAATCAATTCTACGTAGCTAGGTGCCATTTTTTTTTCTGATAAAATAGACTGGATTATGATTTTAATGCTTGAAAACTAAAATGTGTGGAAATTCAATGAATGCGAGTTTTATGTTTTGAAACCTGACTCTAAGCTTGATTGCTAATAAGAACACAACGGCCGGATTCAAAAACATTGGGGATGGTCGGTGGAAAATCGCATTATCTCACCAGTCCTGGTTCTCCGAATGGAACACAACGATTTTCCATGAGAATTTCCTCATTTGTGTGTTTGTATGCGAACATAATTCTTTGACAGCTGTTTTCGGCTCAAAAACTGAGAGAAGAGCACTGTTCGGCCCCAAGAAAATGCTAAGGGGGTAAGATTTCCACCCGGTTGATATTTGAGCGAGGTGAGAATGGTGGTAGGAGGTACGACTTTTCTCGTAGACCGTGGAAAATCGCAAAAATCTTCGAACCTTTTTCTTCCCTAATGGTCGTGTTTTTCTTTTTGCACCTTGCCGATAGTCGTCGGTCTTCGTGTCTTGGTCGTCTTGGTGGCGCTCGTGTCTCTCTCTCTCTCTCTGTGTTTCTTCCTGGCGCGGGCTGTTGCTTCTCTACCATTCCTACTTCTGTACGTGACTTTCAGAATGTTACGAATGTGTGAGACTGTCTGCGTTACGAAGTCGTTGCGTTTGCGTTCGCTAAGAGTGGTTGCTAGTTTTGCACGGGAGTTCGATTTGTTCTAGTGACTCTGGTTCTGGTAGCGATCAACGCAAAGTGGTTTTAGGTTTTTCTTTTATTCTACACTAATCGGTAAGGGGATTTCGGGTGGCGTGAAACTTTCTTGGTCCCAAAAAGGAGCAACATGATGCAAATTAGAGTGTCCATATCGACGAAACTGACCCCTCAGTGAAATGACGAAGGGAGGAGAGGGAAATGTGATGATATAAGAAATCTTGACGTTTTGTCCCTGCCTGCCAGCAAGTGTCGGCCTTAGGCAAGAGCATCGTCGTGAGAGAAATCGCAAGGAAGAAAGAATTCAAGTGCGAGAATGGTGTTTGTTGTGAGTGCGTCGGGATAGTGGCGAAGGTAATTGTGGGTGGTAAAGTTGAAGGAGGCGAAAGTGAGACGGCCGATAAGATGCCGCACCGAGACGCAAACGAGAAGGGAAATGGACCATTTCCACCAGCGTGTGATATAATCTATAGTTCTTGGAAGAAAACTGTCTGCTACAATATGGTAGCAAAATATGTTTCGAGAAATTCTTAATAACAACCGTAAAAATTCCCCTCCTTCTTTACAAACCGATCGTGACTTTGAAAAATACACTTGTTCTTCCAGTGAACACCTGAATCAGCAATCCGAAAAAAAATGTTGAACAATAATTTCATACACGGGGAATAAATTCTAGACAGCGTTGACGCGTTATCAGGTATTTGCTTATCAACGACTCTTGTTTCGTTCAACCTCCTGCATGCCGCAAATCTTCGTATCGCCCCGACATCTCTTCATCTTGATTGCGTGAAACCCAGCAGCTAGAGCGCGCTTCATAAAGAACGGTTCTTATCAGGGAGCGATTCTCCAGCACAAGTTTGCCCACTGGCAGCGGCAACGAATTTCATTCCATATGTGTTGTCATGTGAGAAGGTGCCGTGTGTTTATCAACTGGACGGTTGATATTGATAGGGTGCCTGAACCGAAACGTGGTTCAACGGATAACTCACATCCCGAAATCCAATATGTTCTGATCTAGTTTCGGTACAGATGAACATATCTACAAGCTAAGCTTTTTGAATCAATTTTAGGGTTTTTGTTTGAGTTACCAGATGTCTCCAAGGACACCGGAGCAAACTGTCAAAAAGAAAGTGCGATTTAAACGAACAAAAAATAGCCAACATCTAGTCATTTTCAAACGGGTCGTATTACTGTTTGACGAGTTTCGATAAATCGATGTTAAAGTTTCGTAACAAACTCGTGACAGGGTGATTTGCCAATCGTTATCCCCTGACCCATTATTGCACTTTCCCAAAGTTTTTCCCTACTTTTTCCCAAAAATAATACTGAATAATGTTAATTGGAATGTTTATGAATGAAATGAGGCTTTTATATTTGCTGCTGTAAAATTTGCATCTAATGTCAGTTTTAATTTTTCTTGTTTTTTTTTGCGTGGTTTTTTTGCTGATTGTTAAACAAAATACGGCAAATAAGGTTTTACGTTAGAACAAAACATTTTTTGTATCGGTTTCCTTTACGAAACGTTTGTTGAACAATTTCAACAACATGATTTTGAAAAAAACAATTAAAATCCATACATAACCAGAAAAAATTTCAGATCGTGCCACAATTGGTCCGCTCAATCTCCTCCTGCTCCATTGTTGTACATATGTAAGTCTGCTGCAAGATTTGTATGAAATATTAAATTTATAAATTTTTATACGTCCAATAACTTTGTTTAGTTGTTTTTACTGCCATAATAGTAATAAAAATTTTGGAAGCGATTCGTTAAGTCTTGAATCTGAGCAACGTTTTTTTTTGATTTTGTAAGTCCATTTGTACGGAAAATCCAAATTTTCATTAAGAAATCACCAGAGATGTAATGACAGTTGAAAAAAATGAACTTTTCGAATTTTTTTTAAATAGGGTAACGGACTTATCTTGGACCAGATTACCAATTTTGGACCACCTTGTCTAGCTCTCGTATAGAACAAATAATCATAAATTTTTTTAGCAAATATCATTGAAGCCCGGGCACTTAATGTAATGAACTAGTTTTTCATTATAAGAGAGTTAGACAAGGTGGTCCAAAATAGGTCCTCTGGTCCAAATTAAGTTCGTTACCTTATTTCTTGGTTCTTGCAATACATTTCTTGTGAACAAAAACCAAACCTTACTTGTACACCAGAAACGATAACCGATGCCACAGCAAGCAAAGCCTACAATTTTACATTATTTTACTTACTTACATACTTACTTACATACCTACTTACTTAGGCACAATTTTCCCGTATATATGAATAACTTACTTACTTACTTAATGATCCCGCGCCGATCCTCCGGTGCATAGGGCCGTGGTAAAAGACCTCCACTGTTGACGATCCGGAGCCAGCGTCTTCACCTGGTCCCAGTCAAGATTCTCGTCGACAGTTCGGATTTCAGCGGCTAGGCTTCGCCGCCACGAATTTCTGGGTCTGCCTCTTCTTCGATGACCTTCTGGATTCCAATCTAGCGCCTTTCTGCAAGTCTCGTTTTCATCTTTTCGCAGCGTGTGCCCAATCCATCTCCACTTACGTTCCCGAATCTCGATTTCTAGCGCCCTTTGATGACACCGGCGATGTAATTCCTCATTCGAGATCCAGTTGCCAGGCCACCAAGCGCGGATGATATTCCGCAGGCAGCGGTTTACAAATACTTGCAGTTTTCGCGTCGTCACCGCATATGTGCACCAAGTTTCGCACCCGTACAGCAATACGGATTTGACGTTTGAGTTGAAGATTCGGATTTTAGTTCGTAGAGAGATCTGGCGTGACCGCCAGATGTTTCGGAGACTCGCAAACGCAAATCGGGCCTTTCTGATCCGGGTTTCGATGTCTTTCCTGGTACCACCATCAGGCGTTATCTGGCTACCAAGATACTGGAAGCACTCCACTTTCTCAACTTGTTGCCCAGCTACCATGAAACTGGAGGGATTTTCTGTGTTGATCTCCATCGACTTGGTCTTTCCAACATTGACTTTGAGACCTGCTGCCTTGGAACTTTCGGTGAGGTCGTCGAGTTTGCTCTGCATATCTGGTTGTGTTTGGGCTAGCAAAACAATATCGTCAGCCAGGTCAAGGTCGTTCAGTTGCTCCATTGTTGAAGGATTCCACGGCAATCCTCGGTTCGGTGCACAGTCAATCGATCCAATCAGAATCTCATCCATTACGATTAGAAAAAGTAGCGGTGATAGAATACATCCTTGTCTCACTCCAGCAGTTACCGGGATTGGTTCGGACAAGACACCGTCGTGCAAGACCTTGCACGAAAATGCCTCATACTGTGCTTCGATGAGATGGACTAGTTTCTCTGGGACCCCTCGTCGCCTTAGAGCCGCCCAGATGTTTTCATGGTTAAGTCGGTCGAATGCTTTTTCGAAATCAACGAACACCAGCAGAAGAGAGTCCTGGAATTCGTTGATTTGTTCCAGTATGATTCGTAGCGTTGTGATGTGGTCCACACATGATCGTCCGGATCGGAATCCAGCTTGTTGCCGTCGGAGTGTAGCATCTATTTTCTCCTGGATCCTGTTCAGAATCACTTTGCAGAGTACTTTGAGGGTTGTACAGATCAACGTTATGCCTCGCCAGTTACCGCACTCTGTCAGGTCTCCTTTCTTCGGGACCTTTACAAGGATACCCTGCATCCAGTCGGCCGGGAATGTTGCAGTATCCCAGATGTCAGCGAAAAGACGGTGCAACATTTGTGCTGATAGGGCAGGGTCGGCTTTCAGCATTTCAGCAGGGATGCAATCGATCCCAGGTGCTTTGTTGGATTTCATGTTTTTGATTGCCGCTTCTATTTCAGCCAGCGAGGGCGCTTCCGAGTTGACGCCATTAATGCGACTTACTGTTGGCGCTTCGAGCTGCGGGTTTTGTTGGCCATCGCTATTCGTGACTTGGAAGAGTTGTTCGAAGTGCTCAGTCCATCGTTTGAGCTGATCTGTTCGATCGGTCAATAACTGACCTGCTCGGTCTTTCAGCGGCATTCTTGCATTAGTCCTTGCACCACTGAGGCGGCGAGAAATGTCATAAAGTAATCGGATATCTCCATTGGCGGCGGCTCTTTCTCCCTCTTCGGCTAGGGAGTTTGTCCAGGCTCTCTTGTCTCGTCTACAAGCTCGTTTAACTGCCTTTTCCAGCTCCGCATATCGTAAGCGGGCGGCTGCTTTGGCTGACCCGGTACATGCCTGCTCAATTCCGACTTTCGCCTTTCTCCGATCATCGACCATCCTCCAAGTTTCATCCGACATCCATTCACTCCTTCTTCCACAAACTTTACCGAGAGTACCATGGCTCGTCGTGATAAAGGCATTCTTGATTCCACACCACTGTTCTTCGACTGTTCCGTCTGTCGGCAGCTCCGAGGCTCGGGATTCTAGCTGTTCAACGTATGCCCTTTTCACCTCTGGATTCTCCAACCGGCGGACGTCGTATCGACACCCGACTTTCTCCTCGCGCCGTTGGACACGCGCAACTCTCAGTCGTATCTCGCCAAGGACGAGGTGATGGTCAGATGCAATGTCTGCGCTTCGTTTGTTGCGGACATCAAGAAGGCTCCTTCTCCATTTTCGGCTGATGCAGATGTGGTCAATTTGATTTTCTGTTCGGCCATCTCGGGATACCCAAGTGACCTTATGTGCTGGTCGATGGGGGAAGAGCGATCCGCCGATCACCATGTTGTTGTTGCCACAAAATTCTACAAACAGCTCTCCGTTTTCGCTCATCTGTCCTAGGCCATGGCGCCCCATGATGCGCTCAAGGTCCTGATTGTCGGAGCCAATCTTTGCGTTGAAGTCGCCCAAATGGATTTGAATGTCACCCTTCGGAATTCTCTCAACCACGCTGTTCAGTTGACTGTAAAACTGCTCTTTCTCCTGCAAGTCGGTAACGTCAGTTGGCGCATAACACTGGACCATTGTAAGGTTTCTAACCCGTGTTCTGAATCTGGCTACGATTATTCTTTCGTTTATCGGTTCCCAGCTAATGAGGGCCGCGTAGGCCTGCGGGCTTAACAGGAAACCAACTCCTCGTTCCCGAGTAGCATGTTCTCCTCGTATGCCAGAGTAAAGCAGGACTTGCCCGGATTGTGTCTTGTGTTCTCCAGTATTAGGCCAACGGACTTCGCTCAGTCCCAGAATTTCAAGCTTGAGGCGGCTAGCCTCTCTAGCAAGTTGTTCCAGTTTGCCTTGTTGGGCAAGGGTTAAAACATTCCAAGTTCCAATTCGTGTCCGTGTTTTCATGCTAAAAGTCGTCGCCAAAGTTCCAGGTCGGTCATTTCTTTCGGATTCCGTAACAATTTCAAATCGGGAACAGTAGGTTGTTAGCCTAAAGTCCCTATCCCGCGATGGGGCTGCCATCTTGGACTTAGCTGGCGGGAGCCGCATTTCATAAATTCAGCCGCTTGCTGCAAGACAGACGCTGTTTGAGCCGCCCCTGACCTGGAGAACAGACGCTCGGTTGTTGTTGCACGCCGCCCCTGACCTGGGGAACAGACGCGTGCGGCCACCTTCTCAGTCTGCATGCGACCAAAGCATCCACCGGGGTTGGGTACCCGATCTCCGCTTAGGTTACTCGCACCCCAGCCGGCACCGCGGGGAGGTAGAGATAGGAGTTGTGAATAAGAGGTGATATGACCACTATGGGGTCTCGTGTTGCACATTATCCACCGTTTACCAGCCATATATGAATAACGTGCCGTTATTAAGCCTACCCTCATTCTGATTTTTTTACTTACTTACTTACTTACTTACTTACTTACTTACTTACTTACTTACAGTTTTTTAAAAGTTGGACAGCGGGTTTTAGATTTCCACCACGATTGTATGTTTTTTGAAATTATCGACGTTTTTCGGCGAGTTTTAATAAAAAAAAAACAGATTTACCAGTTGTCTGTACGTTTCGAGCTACTATGGGACTCGCTCCTCTTCAGGGGACACTAAAATTATATTTTTAGTGTTAATATTTGGCTATATTTGGCTAGTGAACGGTAGACAATGTGCAACTCGAGACCCCATACACCCAACCTTCGGGTATTGGTCATATCACCTCTTGTCTGCAACTCCGATTCTCTACCTCCCCGTGTTGCTAGCTGGGGTGCGAGCAACCTTAGCGGAGATCGGGTACCCAACCCCGGTGGATGCTTTGGTCGCATGCAAACTGAGTCAGGGGGCTTCGTATGCGTCTGTTCTCCATGTCAGGGGCGGCGGGTGTTCGGGACCCAAAACAGCAACATCACGACGGTCCTCCTGCGAGATAGTGGGGTTAGCTGCGGGCCTTGCGAGCCCGTGACTACAAAAAACATAAGCAACGAACAACGAACAACAAATTTCGGATGGAAATCGGCCAAGACCCACGCGACGAAAAGGGACTAGCGATTGGAAACTTGGAACATGGAACTGCCGATCTCTAAATTTTGTGGGCAGTACCCACGCGCTCTCCAACGAATTGAAGCGCCGCAAATTCGACATCGTAGCGCTGCAGGAGGTATGCTGGAAGGGCTCCACGGTACGAACGTACCCAGATGGTCGTGCCATCTACCAGAGCTGCGGCAACACACACGAGCTTGGAACAGCTTTTATAGTGATGGGAAAGATGCAAAAGCACGTGATCGGGTGGTGGCCGATCAACTCACCAATGTGCCGGTTGAGAATCAAGGGCCGGTTCCTCAACATCAGCATCACCAACGTGCACAGCCCTCACCTCGGAAGTACCGGTGACGACAAAGATGAATTTTTCGCGCAGCTGGAGCGTGAATACGACCGTTGCCCAAAACATGATATCAAGATCGTCTTCGGGGATTTCAATGCTCAGGTCGGCCAGGAGGAGGAATTCAAACCGACAATTGGAAGGTTCAGCGCGCACCAGCTGACCAACGAAAACGGCCTCAGACTGATAGATTTCGCCGCCTCCAAACGAATGGCCGTACGTAGTACCTTTTTCCAGCACCGCCTCCCACACAAGTACACCTGGAGATCACCGTACCAAACTCAATCACAGATCGACCACGTTTTGATCGACAGCCGGCACTTCTCGGACATCATCGACGTCAGATCCTGTCGGGGCGCCAACATCGAGTCGGAGCATTATCTGGTGATGGTGAAGATGCGCCCAAAACTCTCCGTAGTGAACAACACGCGAAACCGGCGCCCGCCTCGGTTAAATATCGCGCGACTGAAGCAACCTGAGGTCGCGGCAGACTACGCGCAATCGTTCGAAGTAGCGCTGCCGGCAGAGGGCGAGCTTGACGAAGCCCCTCTCGAGGACTGTTGGGATACCATCAAGACAGCCATCAACAGTGCTGCGGAGAACGTCATCGGTTATGTGGAGCGAACTCGACGGAACGACTGGAACGACGCATCCAGCAAAGGCTTCGGCGCCGGTTTCGCGTGTTGTTCACTACGGAGAGTTTTGGGCGATGGACGAAGAGAATGCCGCGCGGGCGGCAGTGGTGCAAAGAGGCACCCGTCGAAATGTGGAAAATCACCGACAGCGGAAGAGGCAGCGAGTCCGAATTTTCCAGGAGAAAAAGCGCCGCCTGGAGGAGGAGGAGCTCGAGGAGCTGGAGCAGCTGCATCGTTCCCAATAAACACGAAATTTGTATCAGAAAATCAACGCATCCAGCAAAGGCTTCGTGCCGCAAGCCGAAATGTGCCGGGATAAGGACGGGGGTATCCTGACGGACAATCGTGAGATGATCAAAAGGTGGAAGCAGCACTTTGATGAACACCTGAACGGCGCACATGCCGGAGATCAAGACGGTGGGGGAAGGTACATCGCCGGCGTAGCCAACGACGAAGAGGAGCCACTCCCAACGATGAGTGAAGTTAAGGAAACCATTTGCCATCTGAATAGCAACAAGTCAGCTGGGAAGGATGCCATCGCAGCTGAACTCATCAAAATAGGCCCGGACAATTTGGCCAACACCGATTGATGGTCCGAATCTGGGACACAGAACAGCTACCGGAGAAGTGGAAGAGGGGTGTAATATGACCCATCTACAAGAAGGGTGAAAAATCCTCCAAAAATGCCCTGAATACCAAGACCCTACACACCATCGAATTCAAAGCCGCATAGAACACCATCGAATGTGACGGGTTACGGAAAATCGTCTTTTCCGGGGAACTGACCAGACTGATCAAGGCGACAATGGATGAAACGCAGTGCTGTGTGCGGATCTTCGAGGCTCGAGGACGACCTGCGCACACTCGGAGTATTCGAGCAACAAGTGCTAAGAACCATCTTTGACGGCGTGCAAGAGAATAGATTGTGGAGGCGAAAGATGAACCACGAGCTCACGTGGCTTTACGGCGAACCTGGTATCCAGAAGATGGTAAAGACAGGCCGAATACGTTGGGTAGGACATGTTGCGAGAATGCCGGACGACTGTTTTGCAAAACTGGTGTTCGCTACGAATGCGGTAGGAACAAGACGAGCAGGGGCGTAACGAGCAAGGTGGTTAGTCGAAGTGGAGCGTGATCTGGCGAATATGGGATGTCCGAGAAATTGGAGAACGGTTGCCATGGACCGAGTCAGTTTTAGTAATAATGTTCGTCAAATTACTTACTTACTTACTTACTTACTTACTTACTTACTTACTTACTTACTTACTTACTTACTTACTTACTTACTTACTTACTTACTTACTTACTTACTTACTTACTTACTTACTTACTTACTTACTTACTTACTTACTTACTTACTTACTTACTTACTTACTTACTTACTTACTTACTTACTTACTTACTTACTTACTTACTTACTTACTTACTTACTTACTTACTTACTTACTTACTTACTTACTTACTTACTTACTTACTTACTTACTTACTTACTTACTTACTTACTTACTTACTTACTTACTTACTTACTTACTTACTTACTTACTTACTTACTTACTTACTTACTTACTTACTTACTTACTTACTTACTTACTTACTTACTTACTTACTTACTTACTTACTTACTTACTTACTTACTTACTTACTTACTTACTTACTTACTTACTTACTTACTTACTTACTTACTTACTTACTTACTTACTTACTTACTTACTTACTTACTTACTTACTTACTTACTTACTTACTTACTTACTTACTTACTTACTTACTTACTTACTTACTTACTTACTTACTTACTTACTTACTTACTTACTTACTTACTTACTTACTTACTTACTTACTTACTTACTTACTTACTTACTTACTTACTTACTTACTTACTTACTTGCTTACTTACTTACTTACTTACTTACTTACTTACTTACTTACTGATTTACTTACTTACTTACTTACTTACTTACTTACTTACTTACTTACTTACTTACTTACTTACTTACTTACTTACTTACTTACTTACTTACTTACTTACTTACTTACTTACTTACTTACTTACTTACTTACTTACTTACTTACTTACTTACTTACTTACTTACTTACTTACTTACTAACTTACTTCTCCCCTCAATTTTGCCAATGCTAATTTACTTATTATCAACTTCGTGGAAGCACTTGGTAACTTCTTCGAGGAAGCAAGGAAAGAATGTTTCTGGGAATCGAAGCAAATGCAGCTAATCCTTCACTAATTGAATCAAACAACATTTACTAGCAAGCGTGAGATATTTTTTCCAAATTTATAAAAAAAACAATTTTTTGTTCAGAGTGAATGAGAAAAAATAAGGAAAGAATTTGTTGAAAAATTTTAACATTAAAGCTCAGTTTATTTAGAAATGGGACAGTTACGAATGCATGTAACTAAAAAACCATTCGTTTGGTCGAAATACTTTCTATGGAGGATATAGAGGATATAGATGTTTAATGATAATTAAGGAAAATTTAAAAAAAATATTTATCATTTTTAATAAGAAATATTTCGACTCTATTCTTGATATCTCCCATCGGTCGGCGCACACTTTTTTCAAAAATGATGCTGATCAGTTTTCCCTCTTATACTTCGTCAAATCTGTTTTATTTTTTTGTGGCTGCATCCTTCTCCTTCAAATGAAATTAAAAGCAGTTCAGCAGGGTGGATTCAGCTGTTTTGAAATATAAAAAAATTGATTATTTTCGTGCCTCTAAGAACGTTTTTGCTCTAATCTCTGCTGGCAAAATCTGACAAAAACGAAGCTAAAACATCATGAGATTGAACTTAATGTATAATCGGTATATTAAGATCGTACGTTGCAAAAATATATATTCAAGGGTACTTTTTAGAAGCTTTTAAAAACAGCGAAAACCAAAGTTTTTGTTTTGAAAATTGATGTTATTTTACATAGCATCTGAGTCTTGGCACATCATTATATATTTCTTTAAAACACCTAGCAAATACAAATTCTTATCTACTTGGGACCTCGCCATGATCCTGGCAAAATCAGGGCATCTGATTTTAAATATTTCAATCCTAAATCCGAGCAATATCAGGGCAAATTTGATCAAAACCATGTAATTATTTATTAAAAAATTTAAAAAAGAATGTTTTTGTAAATAAATTTTACACCAAAACCTATAAGCAGATTTTAAATCGTACTTAAAGCTTCCTAAAACTGTTCATGATTATTTAGACTAAACTTGCTCGAATAAAAACGATACATGGACGAAAGATAAAAAAATGTAATAACTTAATCAAAGGTGTTTTGTTCAGTTCTGGAACTAAATTGAATAATTCTGTGCTAAATCTAGGCTTTTTTCTATGAAGTCTGGGCAACTGGGCTGGACTGAACATTTCCTCAATTTTGTGTCAAATATCCGGGCAAGTCCGAGTAAAACCGGGCAATCTGGCAAGTTTATCTTAGCATCACCATAGAAATCTGGTTCAGCTGAGCGTTCTTTGAGCACGTTTTAGCGATGTTAATATTTTTCGATTGAAGAAAATATTCTTTAATTTGCTTTCAAATGATGGCTCCAGATGTTTCCACGGAATTCTAGCAAATCCCTTAAATTTAAAGCTTAAAAAATTCAAATTCTGAAAAATTAGAACAGGACTACCGAGCAAAAAAAAACTTTTTTGAATCAAACAATGAATAAATGAATGAACGAGTAAAATTAAATGAACTTGGTCTATGATTAGAAAAAGGCAGTTAAAATATATAAAAACTGTCTTCAAATTTCCTATTTGAAATTAATCTGAACTTCAACATATTCGTATGTTCGCATTACACAAAGATGGAAGTTTTCTTGAGAATTGAATTTCTTAAACAAATGTCATTTATCCATATTTTATTTCTTTCTTTGAACTATTTTAGCTAAAGGAAAAAATACATATGTATTTGAATGGTCATAAAAATTAGGTTTTAAAGAGTTGCTAAAATTTCCCGCTTTGTTTAAGTATCTGGTAAGCCTACTTTTAGCTTATCGGAGGAAAATTTGCGGGACATTTCAGCGATCTACACTTAAATTTTCGCTTGATAAAAATCAAAATCCTGGTATGAGCCTTGACTTCCCTGATGATCCTTAATTGTAGTTGCCGATAATTTACTTCATTTATTCATTTTTTTTAACTTTGTGAATATTTTTAAAATATTTTCAAACTTTTCCACTACTCATTCACAAATTTTTTTGAATAACCAACGATTTTGCCAGCTATCGATTTGATAATGATGGATTTTGAAGAAAACTGTGCAAAAGCATTCCTTTCGTTTTTTCTTGCATCGTAAACATCTCAAAAGCGCGTTGAATTAAAAATTTGAAAAAATAGGTCAGATAGTACTTTTTACAGGCAACACTACAAAATCTTGTAGGTTCGATAGCTAGAAAATTAGCTATCAGCGGAAGAAAGTGTCCTATTTCTAAATGAACTAAGCTTTAACAAACACGTGGCTCCATTTAAACAGTTTTTGACTCAACTGGTTTATCGAAAGTTTTCATAAACTATTTATTTTAGTTTACAATTGTTTCATGAAGTTTTCATGTGTTTTGAAAAAACTGAGATTTTACTCTATACTAATTGTTAGCTTAAAACGAATTGCGTTAATTTAAACAAAATCATTCCTTTTGTTAACTAAGTTGTTATTCATAGCATCGCACGCTAATTATAAAGGATCCAACGCCATTTTAACCTATCGGACCTTGACAACCAAGTGAATGGTGAGTAGCGATCTGTTTTTTTTCGTTTGACGTTCACTATAGTTTTCAATCCAATACCACGCACCGGGTACAGTGGGATGCTGTTGTGAAAATTTGTTTCCCCCCTAAAAGAAATAAAATAACAACATCTATTATGGTTGTTTAGTAGAAAAAAATCGCTGATTTTAACAGCTTCAAATGATCGAAATTTTTTTTGAAAATATTTCGGCTTTGTGTCAAGGTTTCCGATTAGGTTCTTATTCCGCATACTGCTGAATATATTTCCCGCTATGCAAGTACACAATTTAGCATTCGTCACGATCAATCGTCTGGCTCGCCATTGAAGAGAAAGAATTTTCTATTTGGCAATGTTCCGATTGGGATGTTTTCGAAAACTACTGGTGTGGATGCGTATTCAATATTGTTTGATCAAATTATTGTTGATTTTCGTTTGGATACTTTAAGCATCAATTTTCATATTTGAGGCCCTCAGAGCCAAAGAGGTTTATGTAAGTGTTAAATTGATCGATTTTGAGTAAATAATGCCAAAGGATTCTTCATATTTCAAACTCTATTTGGATTTTTTTTAAAAAAATTTAGAAGATTGTTTACATACTCAAACGTTACAAATTTCCGATAAATATATGGAAATGGGCAAAAAAAGGCCATATCTTAAAAGTGCGTTTACTCTTAATAAGCTTTTATGCACTGGCTCTAAGAAAATCTTTTTTTTTTAATTACATTAACATTGAAAAGGTTTAGCATATGTAGAATATTTCCCATTTAGTTCAGAATTTCAATATTTAAACAATATGAATGCATATTCATTAGTTGAGAAAGAAGAGTTTTGAATTCAGCAACTTTCAACGATCCATAATTCGATCTCCTGGAAACGATTCGGCTCTACCGCCTCCAGAACCCACCCTCAACATTCCATCTGTTGCGGTTTCCACGCGTTCGCAAGCAGCAAATTATCGAACTTCGTACGAGAATATTCAAACATCGAACCAACTGTTTACATTCGAACTGGTGGGTGCATGATGTTGTTCTATTTTTAAGAACCAGAATCTGCCAAACGCGAAAACGAAACGCGTTCGAAAATTTCGGTTCTAGCTCGGGAAAACATATGTTAGAATATTGTTATTCATTTACTTGCGCCCTTCCGGCACGCTGTTGCTTTCCCCCGAAACCCGCATTTTCCTGCCGCTGAGAATCTCATTCCATATTGCGCGCTCTGGGAAGGATGCTATCGTTTGTTTTTTCCCTATTCCTTTTTCATTTGCTGCTCTCGCCCATGGAGAGAAGTTGAGCGAAGAGAGCGAAACCGTTTTTCTCTACTTTTTTTTCCCGATTTTCCTCGATCGAAAAATAAACGCATGAAAACAACATCGCTGCCCGAAGCCGCGTTCATGACCTAAGATGACTTACTCAAAATGCCACCCTCCTTGGTTTAGTTTTTCTCAATTCTCGGAGAGAAGTTTGAGAGAAGTCCGGTTGGTGGATTTGCAACAAGCAACAAGTATTTTTTTTTCCGGAATCAAGAAATGTGCGTGCCGTCCTATTCTGGGGAGGACTCGGAAACCCAGAATCGGAAAGACGGTCACACGGGTTTTGGGCGGCAAATTGCGGAGGAACGGGAAAGCATAGGATTGTGTGCGTTTGCCTGAGGGCTGATTTTAATCACCAGTCAGAAGGTTCGGGTATGATGCGTATAGCCAATTTTTGATAGAGTGGTTCTTCAATTATCTAATTTCTAATCAACGAGTCACTTAGTTTTAAAAAATAAAACCAAAACAGTGTTGAGAAGTAGAAGAAGAAAACGCACAACAGTAGAACACTGCTATTTTGAAAACGGAATCGAAAAGTAGGAGGAAGTTTTCCTAAATGCGCGTATTGGGTAATATGCGCATACAGCCGATTGACGATATAGCTCGAGATTCAACATATCTAATCAGTACAGTTTGAAGGTAATACGCTTTTGACACATGGCATGAACAAATTTTATTGTTATAAAAAGTCAAAAAAATAAAAATTCGAGCAAGATTTTTGTCAATTTTGTTATAATATAGTGAACTTTAATTATCGTGCGTATTCAGAATCTGTAAACAATAATGATTATGGTTTTTTTTTCTTATTCATCTGAAAATTCAACAATTTGAAGCTTTTGGCAAAGTTGTAAATGATAAGATATTGGAATAAGAGACAGGTTTTGAATGCCCATATCAGGAAAGTTAAATGAAATAGAAAAAATAGATAGATTTTTATAATTGAAACATTAAATCTACGCCCAAATCACAATCTTAGAGTGAAAATAGAAGAGCTTAATACTGATCCGATAAAAATACAATGTGCACAAAATATTACCATGAAATATTGCCATATGGCATACCTAACTAAGTTTCATGCAAAAGAGCTAGTGATAGCTAAAATTTCGACAAAAATTCAGCCTTGACGTATGCTTAACATCCGTTTCTACCATTTTCAATTAAATAAAAACCCGCCTCTCCCCTACAGCGGCGCGTATTGCAACACAGTTTTGTTCTGTGGCTTTGAATATGGTTTTGAAAAATCAAGTTTGAGTATTTATTAAAACATCATAAGCATTTGTAGAAAACACTTTTCTTCAACGAGTACACTCGTTTTTTTTACACAAAATGTACGTGGAATACATAGCAAATCAACGATTCGCTTAGGTGGGGCATAAAGGGCGAACACGAAATTATTGCGACACCGAAGATGTCATGCCAATTTTCTTATTATGTTTAGAACCAAACCAAAATTTCAGGATAGTTTTATACATATGTACTTTTACTTCAAAAATCAAAAGAAAAATTAGGCTATAGAGCCTTGAGTGCAAAATTGAACGCATTCTCGTTCAATATCCTCCATCAAAGTCTTTACTGTGTCATCCGGTACTGACCGGTACTAGTTTTTCAGTTTTTTTTTTCCAATTTCTAAACATGTTCTTCTAGTCTTTGAAAGTTTTCTTGCTCTTCCGAAGTTCCCGCTTTATTATTGCCCAGTACTGCTCCTCCAGGCACAGTTCCGGACGGTTTGACAGGTTCATGTCCTTTGGAACAAAATGGACAGAATTAGCCTCAACCACTCCAGGACCATTTTAGAATAGTTGCATGATGCCAAATCTGGCCAAAATAGCGGAGCTTCGTTGTGCTGCTGCAAGAAACGGAAAAACGCGCTTCTCGAAGTACTCAGATTTGTAGATCTCGCCATTTACTGTGCCCTTTGTCAGAGATGCCATTCTCTACCGAGAAAAACGGAGAACGGAGAAAAAAACACCCCCGTGCGATAGTTGCAAATCACCCGGGTGAGATTTTTCGATCCTCTCCACACATTATTCGCACCCCGGTTTCGAAAGCCACACACACCTTAGTTCAATAGCTCCGGCGTACGACGATTTGTCACTGTAGAGCACCCCGGTGAAAACACAGAACCGACTAGTTGAAGCCACCAAAAAGCAAAGACAAAAACAAACACGACGGTGTGCATAATAATAGCATCAACAAACGATGAATGTTTCGGGCGAGTGGTTCAGGCTCGTATGTGTTGGTAAGCGCAACAAGCCAAGCCAGCTGCCGTCGCTGTCGCTCTCCGTGGTGAAAACATTTTTTCACTGTAGTGTGTGTTAGCTCCGTCGTGTTGATTTACAGATTCTCTACAGAGGTTCGGCTAAAAATCTCTGCGGTGCGTTTCAGAGAATCTCCACCGAGAATCGAAAACCGAGCACGTGGGTGATTCTCGTAAGAGAAATTGCAAGCCTGCCCTTTGTCACGAAAGGTTCACTCCTCAGTCTGCAAGACAAATGGCCTGCCAAACGAGATATTTGGAGCAAACTTCGACATTTTCTTCTTCTTAAATTTGTCGTCCACATCGAACTTGCTCTTGCCGATGAAAAAACTCCAACCCCGGAATTTGCTTAAAATCGGCTTTTATATACGTTTCGTCGTCCATCACACGGCAGCCCTATTTTGTTAGCATATTCTCGTAGAGCTTCCGTGCCCGAGTTTTAGCCGTCGATTGTCGCCGATCATCGCGATTTGGGAAATTCTCTACCTTGTATGTATGTAGTCCAGCTCTCTTCTTTGCATTATGGACGTAGCTCTGCGACATGCCGATCTTTTTTGCAAAATCACGGCTTGAGACGTTGGCATTTGCTTTAATCATCCGCTTCACCTTTCCCTCCGTCTTTTTGTTCTCCGGTCCCGGTTTTTTTTTCAGCTTCTTTGCCGTGGTTCAACGTCAACTGCTCCTGGAACCACTTCATCACTCTGGAGACGGTTGAATGGTGAATGATCAATAATTTTCCCAACTGCCGGTGCGACAGGTCAGAACATTCCAGGTGTTTGGAAAAAATTTGTTTTCTCGACTTGCGTTGGTTCACCTCCATTTTTGTTGAATCGAAAAACACGACTTCGAGTTTAACAGCATGTAAACAATTCACATCAATGAGAAAGTGTGCAAAATTTGGTTGATCATTAACCCAAGGGTAAGAAGGTTATGCCCTGTTGAATCTGTACAACAACTTTTTCAAGTATTGCATTTAAAATTCTATAAATTGATCGAGTTTTCATACAATTTTATGAGCAAAACAAAACTGTCGAAAATGGGAATAAACACGAATTTTCGAACAATTACAAGAGAAAAAGAACAGAATGTGGAAGATGGGAGCTATATCTCCTTTTTTTAAATTTTGGTTGAAAAATAAACTCGATTTATCGGTTTTGTGCAAAGAAGATGCTACGCAATTTCGTTGCAACCAATTTTTTGCGCAATTTATTTTATTTTTAATTATTTTTTTGCATTTTACGATATCTTCATTTAAAATTTTCCTTTTTCAAACTTGCAGGAGCAATGTCAAACGTGAACATTTATACAATATGTATTTGAATTAAAACGAAGGCTAAAACAAATTATTAAGAACTTAACAATTCATTCTCTGGTAATTTTATCTAATTTTAATATAAACTGATCTATAAATTCTCTAAAAAAATGTACTGTGATAAGCAAATATCTCAACCACTTTAAACCACAAGATGATAACGGAATGATCAAAATAGTTTTATACCTTTTATTGTTATCTTCTTCTGTAAATGTTGCCAAAAAAGTACTAAAAAAAGGGAAAAATGATGCTATAAGGTATACCGGGGTAAGTGGGGATGGTTTTTCGTATAGTTCAACTTTAAAAAATCATTAATAAAAATCAGCAGTGGGTCAATTTTGATGAAATCGCCTTCAATGTGATGCAGAACATGTTGTTTGCAAATGCTGAAAAGATGAGCTTGATAGACTTTTTTTTTTTGTTTCGATTATAGTCGTTTTACCATCATTATGGCATTCGCGACTTTATCAACGTTGCAGTTGGCGGATCGTTATTGAAAAACTATCCGGTACAACTGCGTTCGATGTTTACTCTTGGGCTTGAACTCGCGGACATCGGCTCAGGAGGCAACAGACTTGCCAACTGAGCTATATCACAAGCCCAGCTTGATAGACGCAAAGCGAAGTTATCATGTAAATTTTTATGGACGGTAGATTTTCCCTTTGATTTCTCAGGAAATTTTCAAAAAAATTGTGTATTTTTGGTTGAATACGTTACTTTATTGCTCGAACCGTCCGAAATTTTGAAAAAAAAAGTTCATAGTACTATTAACCCTTCGTTTCATAAAGTAACAAATTTGCAACAATTAATGTATGAAAAAAGTGAAAAATCGTATTTTATTTTAATTTTTTTTCTTAATGTACTCATCATTTCCAACTGTTTAAAATGATTTTTAAGGAAAAATAAAAAAATCATGAATGAAGGGTTAATAGGCATCTTTTAATGATTATCGTGTGTTATCCGATATTATCGAAAATATATACTTATTTTAGAAAAAAACAAGTACTTTTCCCAACTTTTCATGATCTGAATGCTAAATAAAGCTAAATTGTATTGAATGAAGGAGAGAAAATTGAAAAAAATGTGTAAACATCAAGTATGTATAAAGCCGTCCCCACTTACCCCAGATAGGGTTTGGAGACAACATTTTAGATTTTTGCAAATAAACCCTTTTTTCTCAATTTTTAACCGTCGTTTCTTTTCCTAACTGGTTGTTTCGAAAGTAAGGATTGTTTCAATGTAGAGTTTTTTGCCAAGTTTACGAGAAATTTGCGATTGAAAAAGATGCACATAAACTCCACATCATAGTTAAAAATAGAAAATTTGCAAAAAAGTCATCGTAAACAGCCGCAATTGTCGGAACCGTATCTCTTTTACAGTTATTGTATAGATTACAAGTAAATTTAACATTCTGCATTAAAAGTTTGAAAAAAATAGTTCACAGTATTGTTTTAATAGTGTGTGTTATATGATTTTAATCGCCGTAATTTTGTATGATTATAATTTTAATGGCATGTGCGGCGGAATAAAAACTAGAGAGAATTTATTTTATAGAAATTTGAAAGAAAGGTGGATAGACAGGCATTAGTGCGCCAATAGGAGAAAGCTTGATAGGTGTTGAAATTTTAGGCTAGAGGGCATGTTGATGAAAAGCTCCCATGAATTGCTACCGCCTTTGCTCTACACTACACAGCAAAAAAAAATTGTAACGTTGGACGATGTAATTTATGACGAT
The DNA here is from genome assembly GCF_029784155.1 of Uranotaenia lowii. Taxonomy (NCBI): domain Eukaryota; kingdom Metazoa; phylum Arthropoda; class Insecta; order Diptera; family Culicidae; genus Uranotaenia; species Uranotaenia lowii. The sequence goes on along the minus strand of NC_073691.1, from coordinate 161,039,308 downwards.
GTAAGCCAACCTATGTATTTTTATTGATTTCGGTTAAAATATTACATCTAAACGATGTACACAATCCGAACGCGTCATGTTGTGTAATATTCCAACTTACTATGAAGTATTACATCAGTAGTCAATGTTTATTCCAATTGACATTTCAAATAGTTTTCGTGTCGGAAAGTTAGAAACGGATTGTGGAGCTCAGGAGGATTTGTTCTGTTGGTTAGTCATACCAATATTGATAATACGTCTAAGCAAAACTATTGGTGATAATTTCTTAACATAATTTGGCTCTTTGAGGAATTTTGGCCATCGTTAATCAGAGATACAAAACAGTTCCGGAAAAAATTAAAATCAAAACAGTTGTATTTGAGGTGAGTTTTCTGCGTTCAATTATTTATTCTCCCTGTGACTTTTTTCATTCAATGTTTACAGAAATGGATTGTTACCGTTTGCAAATGCGAAGTTGTATGACCAATGGCCTTCAAAGGGACAGATTATTACCTTTAGCGACTCGAGTTATGTGCACGTTTTTGATGTAATATCGCAACACTTTTTTTTTGCTGTGTAGCTAACTATACATGAGAAACTCAGACAGAGAATTCCCATGTATAGCGAGCCCAGTGGTTTGAGAGCTATGTGGTTTATCTATAGGTGGGGACAACCAAAAACTTTAGTATTAGTTCGTAGTATCCAGACAGTTGTTTATGAATGATAATGACGTAACGCGACGCCATCATGGAGTCAAGTATAAGGCGTCCAAATGTAGCCATAGAAACTTATAAGGAGGAATGTTTGAGACGCAAATAAAGTTGTTTATTATTTAAAACTCATAGCGTCGCCGTACTGAGCGTCAGGAAGAAAAAGCGTAAATAAATGGGTGCTTTGATTGTGATTTTTTAAATAACATGAAACGTTGCATGTCGTCTATGAATGGCGACTTCAACGTCGAGACGCTCATGAACGATTGTGACGTAGAAATCAAAACATTAAAAAAAAACTGATTCTCACACTCGTGCAAGGGTAGTCTTGTCCCCACCTATAGATAAACCACATAGGTTTGATTTGGCTAAAAAGATCGGCGTGTCGCAGAGCTACGTCCAGAATGCAAAGAAGAGAGCTGGACTACATACATACAAGGTAGAGAACTTCCCAAATCGCGATGAGCGGCAACAATCAACGGCTAAAACTCGGGCACGGAAGCTCTACGAGAAAATGCTGACAAAATATGGCTGCCGTGTGATGGACGACGAAACGTATATAAAAGCCGATTTTAAGCAAATTCCGGAGTTGGAGTTTTTCATCGTTGTCAGTTCTTAAGTTTCACTTGTCTTAGTAAAAACAAAAATTGGAGTACACCAATAGATTTCGCCGACATTTTTACATAAATAAGTATGGTTTATATGACATTTTTGTTGCATGACATTTTTGTTGCAAGGAAACGTGGGCCACCTAATCCAAATTGACTAGATAACATTCAAAGTTTATAAGTTGGCCCAAAAATGAAGATTTAGTTATTTTAAAGCAATTTCAGATGAGAAAATAAAGAAGAAAGAGTTGTGTATGATCGAATAGTTCCTAAAACCTGGCTCGCGAACGTTTCGGCAAAATTCGTTATATAATATTTATGTTCGTTTCTATCGTATTAGAAAAGATGGACAAAACATGTTTCATAACTTTTCATTTGGTTTAAGAAAACTTTACAGATAGTAATAACGTATTTTAAGGGGGGGGGGGGGTGGGGTAGGGTCTAACACTTTCAAAAAATCGATTTTTTTATTTTTTTATTTTCTTATTGTAAAACATTTCAAGAATGTTGTGTCAAATTTTCAAGTCAATTGAAGCAAAACTGTAGAAATTATAGGCCTTTATCTCCTCATATCTAATACTGCAAGAAAGCAAGAGCAGAAACTTCAAACGCGTTTTTCTCGAAAGCACATTTTTAAAGTCCGTGGACATCGTCATTTGAAAACTACTTATCCGATTCTTTTCAAATTTGGAACATATTTTCTACATATAAAATACCAGACCCCAACGTTTTTCTTTTTTGTTTTTTTTACTTTGGGGAGATTTTACAGGTGAAAAATGGCGGATTTTTTCGTAAAAAAATCGTAGTTTTTAACTTCAAACAGCCACAAAAATTTCATAAAAAAAATTTAAGTTAAATAAAAACGTTGGGGTCCAGAAAAAACATCTATTAAAAATATTTTGCTCTGATTTTTTGACTTCAGATGATTCTGTGCTGAGATATAGTGTCCACCGCAAATCCTGTTTTCTAAAAGGCATCCTCGAAAGTGCTCCGTCACCGGCTCATTTTTAAATATTTTTCTACGAAAAAATTACTAAATGTTCTTTTAACAATGCTTTGTATAATGCAAAAAATTTGAATACATTTCTTTGAACGATAGCTCTAGAAAAAAATCGTGAAAATGGTGTTTTTTTATACCCGTTAGACCCTACCCCCCCCCCCTTCCCCCTTAAGTTGTGAATGTGTATAAAAACACCAAATTATAGGTGGCCCACGATTCCCCACAAGCGATAATTTGCAAATTGGTTGCGCTTGTGTGACTTATTGATATTTTATCAAAAATTCCTTTTCCGCGTGAAAGAACATGAAAAAACTAAGATCATAAGCGTATGAGCATATTATTGTTATGTACTTTAGGTCCCCCACGGATGCAATTTTGCGGGTGCTTGTTAAATTATATTAGTACATTTTTCTAGGCTAACTAAATAAAAGAAGCATATGATACGTACATAAGTCAACAACTTATAGAAAAACATGCTCACGCAAAGCAACGACGATGACAGTTGGATTGAGATTTTTATCTCAACACACAGCTGAGATATTTAGAGTGGCCCACGTTACCCCACTCTCTCTACGACAAAAAATGGAGTTCTTGGTGCACGTGCAGAAATATTAAACACTGTGCGACAGAAAAACAAATTGCAGGTTTACATTTATTTTCAAACTAGCTGATCCCATACGAACTCCGTTTCGCTTTGAACTTGGAATATGTCATGAATTGTTTGTATGAAAGTCAATTGCCGAAAATTCTCAAGTTGCACTTCCGAAATCATTGTTAAGTAATAATTGCAAAAATATTGGACGATTACGTTTTCTGTCGTCTGCTACTAAATTTGAAATCATAAATCAATTGACCGTGCCAAAAAACCCCGTGTATAAATTTTGACTCGATAATTGCATAACAACGCATTATTGCCAAAAAGGTAAACCCCTTTCGGTGTCCTCTTATTCAATCTTTGATATCTGCAATCGATTGCCCTTGTCTCAAAACTCCCGTGTGCAAATTTTCAAACCAATCCATTGCATAATTACGTCAATATGGCTAAAGACAGTGAAAAATTAACGACCCCTTTCGTCGACCCCTAGCAAAACATTTGACATGTGAAATCGATTGCCCGTCCCCGAAAACTATCGTGTGCAAATTTTTATTACAATCCGATGTCAAATAACGACGATATTGCAAAATTATTCAAAGGTTAATATGGACGACCCCGTTTGCCAGCCTCTTGCACTGAATTTAATACCTGAAATGCATTGCTCGTCCCTCAAAACTCTCGTGTATCAATTTTCATCTAAGCCCGATGTAGAATAACCACCATATCGCATTAACAGTGAATAGTTAATATGGACGACCCCCTTGGCCGACCCCTGTTTTTAATTTTGATAAGTGAAATCAATTGTTTGTCCCTAATAACTCCAATGTGCAAATTTTCATCCCAATCCGATGTATAAAAACGTGAATATCACTAAGATATTGAAAAGATGATATGGACGACCCCTTTTGCCGGCCCCTTACACTGAATTTGATACCTCAAATCGATTGCACGTCACTCAAAACTATCGTGTAGAAATTTTCAGCTGAATACGATGTATAATAACGTCAATATCGCAAAAACAGTGAAAAGTACATATGGACGATCCCTTTGGCTGACTCCTTACACACACCTTGACTCCTGAAATCAATTGCCCGTCTTTCAAAACCTTCATGTGTAAATTTTCAACACGATCTGATGAAAAGTAACGTCAATATCGTTAAAATAATATTTGTCTTGTATGGGCGACCCCCTTCAGAAGGGGTCATCCGAAAATCTGAAAACATTTATAATCATTCCTGGTCCTAATGAGCATCCATGCCAAATTTCAGACCTCTAGCTCTTAAGACGGCTGAGTCTATAGAGGACAAACAAACAAACATACATACAGAAATTGCTTTTTATATATATATAGATATTCGACTCTGGGATTTATGCTACGTTGACTTTAATTTGGTCGTTCCTTCCTTTGCATTTGAAGACTGCTATAACTTACCATTTTAGAATTTTTTTTTCAAAATAAAAATATTTTTAGATTATTAAAGATTTACTAGTTTTTAATGTATCTACTGAACTTTTTCGTAAATTCTTCATTCGATGTAGAGGGAAATGAAATGTGTTGAGGACCTCCCTAGCGCAAGATGCTGATAACAACACGCGCTCCCATTGACAACGACAATGACAAAGACATCGATTCGACACCCCACCGGGCTAGGGCGAACGGCTGGCCCGTTTCGCACTTCCTCCCGTTGCGTTCGTTGCCGGGAGAGTACCCAGGAATGCTTCCGTCCCTTCCCAATGCAATGGGGAGAGGCAGAACCCGCAGACGAGAGTAACCGGAGAAATCCCAGTTTTTGACCGACGATGATGAACCTACAACGAGATTTGATAAGGATCAGCAGCAGTCTCCCGTTTCCTCCGCGTATCACTACGCGTACGCGTTCTAACTTCATGGTGGAGCTCGGGGAAGGGATGCAACGGAAGTTGTATTCTCTCGAGAAGTGTGGCTGTGTGTCTTCGTCCTCTCAACACCCAAATTTAAGGATGAGTCGGGCAAGGGTAGGGTGCAAAGGGTCTGATAGCTAGCTAGATTCGCCAATTTGGGGGGGACCTAGTAGTCGACGTTGGTTTCCGTTTTGGGTTCTGTATCGACGGCGCTGTGTTAGTTGATGGACGTGAAAATCCCTAGCTCTCAGTCAGCAAAATACGCTGCCATAGTCATCAATCATTAGTATAACTAAATAGGGGGAACAAAACGGCAACAACAACAACAGTAGCAACGAAATAACGAAGGCGCTATCATCTACGCAGAAGAAGAAGCGTGCGTCTCCCAGTTCGGTGTTAGAAGTCCGGCAGCAACAAGTGCGACGCACCTTCAGGTTCAGTAAGGTGGCGGTACTCTTTTCTGTCACCATATGTTACGGTTGTGCTTGTTGAAAATTGTGTTCTAACTTGTTGCAATAGCTTCAGGAGTCAATCAGTGAAGTGAGTTTGAGTGTTTCAAGTGAATCGAACTGGTGTCGTTAATGGCTGGTCAGGTGTGCATTTCATCTAGCAATTTGTTAAGTTTCCCCAAATAACATACGGTAGCTCCAAATTGGGCCCAGAACAGCCCAAAGATAACGAGCCGATCAGTAGAGCGTCACAAATAAACAGCGAAGAAGGGAACAAACGCTGTTTTTCAGTTCAACTGGACTTACGACGAGAAGCCGTTCTCTCCGTATACAGGTGGAAAGCTGATATCGCCGATAACAGTTGGTTGGATTTTTATTTTTCTTTTTTTATGGGTGGGAAGAAGGCCTTTTAGAATTTCATAGCCGTTATCTGCGTTTGCACTAGCTCGAAGCATGTTCAAATAACGTTCTGATACGCAACTGGACAAATACCCACCCAGCAGTGTCTGTTCCATATGGTACAGAATTTTCCAGCACCACCCACCCACCTTCTCCATTCACAGTTTGCGGCTGCCCTTTCGTTCCCCCCGAATAACGGACGGGTGGTGACATGAAGTAATTAAGAACATATGGAAGTTCTAGTGCGATGCGGCGCGTCGGATGCGCAGCGTATCTTTTTATCAGCGGAATTTTATTTTCGGTTGGTCTCGTTATCAAAAACTAGGTTCCGTACCAATCACATGGGAAATATAAATGGGCCTGAATCTTCACGAAGGTTTTCCTACGCGTAAAGTGTGAAATCAAAATACTGTTAGAAATTGATTTCGTAACATATGTCAGCGCTTTCCACCTTTTTTTTGGTACAGTGCTTACGATTTGCTAAACCCCGAGTGGCTGAAAGTGAACCATATGGTTAAACTTTTCCATGATTCCAAACTAGGGAGCAGATTTCAGGTCTGCGAATCATTTCTTATAAGGCGAGAAATTTTTAAATAGATTCATTCGTTTGCTGAAAAATTTAATTATTTCTGATTTCTCATTTGACACAAATCGAAATCGTTCCAATAAATTCAAACCTTGCAAGAAGGGATCGTTTTTAATTAGTTGGTGTTTATCGAAATTCCTAAAATGATAATAATTGCGTCGTTTTGAGTCAGTTTCCTTTCACTTCAAGAACATACGTTTACTATCAGAATATGCAAGTTATACAGGGTGGCAACGTGAAATACTTGTTTTCTAAAGTACTTAGTTTGTAATTTTACTACTTATAGACGTCACAGAAGTGGATTCAGAAGAGAAAACAAATTGATTAGAGTTGAATGACATAGAGCATCACTTAAACGTTGCCACCCTATTGACAAGAAATTTAGGGGGAGGAGGGGGGGGGGGGTGGATACCAGGGATTTTTTGAGGAGCAATTTGATAGAAACTCAATGTAAGGTACAAGCACTGGTCATACTGACTTGACACTTAGAACAAAAATCCGATCGTTTTCTGTCTAATTTTGCCACCTATCGTTGGTATTGCGAACCTTGCAAAATTTGACAAAAAATCCCTGTGGGAAAAATTTACCTATTTTGCCCGATTGTGTCGTCGAAAATGCCTACAGACTCGCAACCCCTTATAGTGTACTTTTGATCCGATATCGGAAAAGACTGGGTTGACTCCTTTTTCATGTAAAGCCCCTATAGGGTACCAGTGTTCCGAAAATCAATCAAAACAAACACTCAGGATGCGTTTCTTGTTGGAAACATTCTTTTATTTATTTCAATCTTTGCAGATGCTCTTAGAACTAAGAACAATGGAAAATATTTCAACTATCTTATTCTAGATTTAAAAACAGTTTTGGAAACATTGAAATCGAAATCACTAGATATTTCATTGAAGCGCGCGCAGCATACATCCAACGGGTTGTTTTGACCGTATTGGGTTCGTCGCAGGGCAAGTCTAAAAAAATCGCGCGTCCGGGTTGTTCTGATGGGAGCATTTAACGGCAGTAGTGATAGCAGTTCTGAGCAATCTACGTTTTTCTGCAGGAGGTCGAAGATGAAAAGCCGTTGTAGGTAAACGCGCCTTGATTCCAGTGTCGGCAAATTCAATAACAAACAGCTTTGTTCATAAGGCGGGAGGTTATGAGCGTCGATCCATGGTAGTTGACGCAGAGCATATCTGTTGAAGCATCGTTGTACTCTCTCGACCCTGTTCACATGCAGAGTCTGATATGGAGCCCAAATTTGCACCCCGTACTCCATAATACTGCGCACAAGAGCACAGTACAAAGATTTCAAACTGTAGAAGTCATTGAAAAATGATGTGTTTCGTCGTATAAATACAAGAATTGCAAAGCCTTTCGCTTCTGTTGCGGAGATATGCTGGGAAAAGTTTAGTTTACTGTCCAAAATAATTCCAAGGTCCTTGACAGTAGATGTGCGGTTCAAAACGGTCGTTAGTATTTTATATTCGAAATTCAGTGGACGACGTAGACGAGAGAATGAGATGACACTGCACTTAGTAACATTGGGTGCCATACAATTTTGGTAGCACCTACTTGAGAGTGTGTCTATGTCCTTTTGAAGAGCACAACAATCAACCAGAGAGGAAATCGTTCGGAAAATTTTGAGATCATCGGCGTACAGTAACTTTTCTGATTCGATCGTGGAGCCTAGGTCGTTTATGAAGAGTAGAAAGATCAAAGGTCCTAAATGACTTCCCTGAGGAACTCCAGAAGTGATTTCGAAAGGTGTCGAGTTAATGTTTTTCAGTCGTACAAAAGCAGTTCGGCCTACAAGGAATGAGTTGAGCCACCTAAAAAGCCAATCTGGGAGTCCAGTACGACGCATTTTATCAATAGCCAGCTCGTGTGGTACCTTATCGAAAGCCTTGCTCAAGTCTACATACACAGCATCGACTTGTTGACGTTTGTCTAGTTTAGGAACCAACTTGAAACGTAAGTCATAAGGTTAGTTGTCGTGGATCTAACTTTCATAAGCCCATGTTGATCTTCCGAAATAGTATGACGCATCGATTGGTTAAGCACGTCAAACACCTTCGGAAACAGCTCAGAATCGATATTCCGCGATAGTTTTCAGCTTGGTGTATGTTTCTGGATTTGTGAATCGGCGTAATCGATGCATTTTTCCAGGCATTGGGAAAAATACCCTCCATCAATGACTGGTTGAAAATAATCGACATAGGAACGGACAATGAGTCAGCGCATTTTTTTACCAGAGCTGGTGGGATTCCATCCGGACCAGGACCTTTCGATCCATCCAACGCGGCCATCTTGCGGAACACATCATTCGGTGATAAAATCAGCATATCCAGGTTGAAGTCTCGGCTCTGCAAACTATTCAGGTACGATTCCGACAAAGGTGGTGAGTTATTACTTAGCACGCTCTGAAAGAATGACGAGAATAGATCCGCAGCAGCACGCAGCGTCGCAGCGGTTGTGTCGTTGTATTTAATGGTATGAGGTACACCTTGAGTACCTTTTCGTTGTCTAACATAGGACCAGAAGGATGCGGGATCAGCTCGAGCGTTGTCCTGAATGCGATTCATGTAATCACAAAAACTAGTCACATGCAAAGAGTTGTAGGCGCTCTCTAAGTCACGTAACTCGTTAAAGTGATCCATGCCATCGCCGTTGTGAAACCTTTTCCTTGCCTTCCGGAGGCGGTTGCGCAGGTTGTGGAGTTCGGGGTTCGACCAAGGTTGACGGGTTCCAGAATTTGCCCTCCGTTTTTTAACAGGAACATCGTTTCGGAATATTTCATTCAAGGTATCATAAAAAGTTTTCACCACGTGATCTATTGAGCCATGCAAAATATTTCTTCAATCGGTAGCAGCCAAAGATTCAACCAGTGATTCAAAATTGCATCTTTTAAAATCAAATTCTATTTCTTCAGGCAATTGTGTTTTCAAATTCTCCTCACACAGCAAAAGCATCACAAAAGGAGGATGATGCAAATCTACATCAAGCAAAGTTATCGGCGGTTCAAAAATAGTTGCGTTGAAAACGTCATTCATAAACGCTAAGTCGAGAGTTTTCATGTTTCTATTCGCTATGTGATTCATTTGTTGAAGCCCTACAGATAGCACAGACTCAACAAGAATAAGTTCTTGCTCACTAGAAGCGTTCACAGGTAGATAAGCGCTCAAATCCTCGTCAAATTGCCATCTCAAGTTTGATTGTATAATGGGATATCGCCTCTCGCAACTGCTTCGCCTGACTGGTATGCAATCTCGATCAGCGCTCTACTCAGCAATGCAAACCGAGTCGCATCATTCAGAATAATCTGTTTTTCAACCATCGCCTATCGGAGATGAGTGAGATACAATCTGATCCGTTCTGAATGTCGCTCACTCAGTATCTACCTTACTTATTTGTAATTCAAAAAAAAAAATTCGCAGGACGAGAAAAATCAAACAGTTGTGCGGGACACCAATGATTCTCAGTCATTTCAACGTAAAAGACAACAATTTAAAACAATTTAATAAAAGAACTTGTTAAAATTTAAAACACTGCGGAAGTAAACATTTTTCCCTCACAAACACAACTGCAATTTAATTTTGTTCATACTGATGTTAAAAAACGTTATAAAAATTATTAATTTGCTATGCTTGAAATCAAACAATATTCGCTACTGATCGGATTCGTGTATCACTCACTCACTGCCTGAACCATTCACTTCTGATCGAAGACCAACATGATTCGCCGTATGCATCGCGCATTGGTGAGATTCCAATTTGATGATGATGTTGCACTGTTTTGACAGCAAGCATCGTGCGAGGTGATCTGTATTTTAGCGATGAATAGAACGATCGATGATCGGATAGGTCCAGTAGCAATCGATAGCAAAACCCGACCGCTTTACGTTCAGTTGCAGAGTGCAATCAAAAACATTCATTAAAAATGAGTGATTTTCGGAACACTGTAGGGTACATAGGCTTTACTTCTGACATCGGGTTGAATTTTCACATTATTTGATGGGAGCTTTTTGTTGCAAAATTGATCGGGACACGATGAGTTTTCTGTCGTAGAATCTAAGGCTACGATCATTTAGAATCCGTCGGTGAAAGCTACATTCCTAATGTTCGGATATTCAAAATTTTGACAGCGTTGTGTTGGTTATAAAAAGGACTATGTTGCCTATTTTATTAGAACGTGTTAACGTGTGTTTGAGATATTTACGATGCAAAAAGACATGGTAAAAATAATTTTGCACAATCACCTACTTACTTCATTATCGACTTGAAAACTCATGAACTTGATGATTTTTCTGATTTTAATTTGTCCCGAATGGTTAAGCAGTATGGCCGGTCACTACTCTAGGATGCTCACGAAGTTCAAACCAAGCATCGGAGTGGGACCCTTGATCTCAACTATGGGTAAATAGACTATGGTTATTGCAAAAAGCTGAATGCAGACCACTAAACTATGCAGTAAATCGGTCTCCGGCAGGCAAAAAGTGTTACCTGTTTGTTTGCAGAATACAAACAAAACTCACACATTCATGCATTATGTTTCTGGTGTTTCGTTTGGCGGATGATGCGACTAAATGAAACAAAAAAACCGTCTCGACCAGGAATCGAACTCGAGTCCTCTGATTATCGCTCCGACACCTAACCAACAGGCCATATCGTCAGATCAAACAAGTCATCTCTATAATTCAGTTGACTTCATCGAGTTGAATCCGCTGCTAGATTCGACGGCAGAGAGCGCTCATCGTGCTCCAATGGTGCTTATACTGCCCCAGGGGTGTTTTCGTTATGCCCCTTCAGTGATTGATTTTCAGCTTTCGGTAATAAAAAATTGAATGCATTTTAAACGATTTTATCTACTTTACTGCCATTGCACATTGGTTCAGAAATGAAATTTAACGGGAAACAATTATTGAGGTCTTTCCCTTAAGTTTGATGCATTTGATGCCTTAGACAATACAGTGAGCGAAATAAGAATAGCACCACTATGTGTTTTGCTTGTTAAAATATGAATGATTGAAAATTACGAAAATTTTCTTCCACAGTTTGTTCTGAATTGCTTAACGGATAAATCAAGCATAAGTTTACTTTTTTTGGACGTAGCAATTGGCGTTGAGGACCAAAAATGTGAAAAAGGGGTGCGAAATAAGAATAGCACCACTTGAGTTTTTCAACAAAAACAAGATTATTTTTAAAAAAATTCTGTGTAAAAGTGAATAATAATGCTTCTACGAATTATTTGAATAGATAACTGCATTTAAAGGAGTTTTCTAGAATTCCAAAAGTTTTCAAAGGTATTAAAAGAGGGTTTAAAAGATGCGCCTTTAGCTTCAAGGAATTTGATATTTGAGCTATAAAACTTTATCAAACTGCTTTATGTCTTCATTAACATTCATAAGTATGATGCAAAATGATGAAACATAAATTTGAGGCTGAGTTTAAATCCAAAAAGCAGGTTGGAATTCAAAAATACTAATGTTTTTTATAAGTCAAACACTATTTCTCTAGTTCCAAGTTATAGATGGCAGCACTATCTTGCCATTTAACCGAATTCATGCCCATTTTCGAATATCCGGGATTAATAAAGGAGTGCTGGATGATTTTGGTCAAGAAATAAATACATGTACCTTGTGAACGCTTTGGAAATTCTAAGATCACTAAATCCAAAAAAAAATAAGAATTGCATAAAGGTCACTAAAAGTGAATTTTTTGAACCGATTATCAGAATAAAGTTTTACTTTGCGATGGAACTTGATGGACCAGACGGCTAGCAGTATTCTTGGTATTATTTGCAATTGAATAGGAAGTTGAGATGAGCAGGAATTTTGGTTGTACATTTTTGTGCTGATGATTCTTTTGCAAATCCGGTAAAGCTTTCTTCAGCGTGAACTTCCACAAAACTGTGATGCGAAAATACCTCAAAATGATGAACATGGGCCTAAATAAACCTGGAAAATCAATATTGAGACTAAACTGCAAGATAGTGCTGCCATCTACTACTTGAAACTGGAAAAAAATGTGGTTTACTTAACAAAATAAAAGTGTTTTATTTCCAACCTATTTTTTTCTGATTCAAAGTTAATCCCGACTGTTTGTTTCATCATTTCACGTCATTTTAATAAAGAAAGTAAGTAGTTTGGAAAAGAATTACAGCTCAAATGTCAAATTCCCAAACGCTAGAGGAGCATCTCTTGAAACCCCCTTTTAATACTTTTGAAAACCTTTGGAATTCTGGAAAACTCCTTAAAATGCAGTTATCTATTCAAATAATTCGTGAAAGCATTTGCACAGTAAACTTTTAAAAATAATCTTGTTTTTGTTGAAAAACTCAAGTGGTGCTATTCTTATTTCGCACCCTTTTTTCACATTTTTGGTCCTCAACGCCAATTTCTACGTCCAAAAAAAGTAAACTTATGCTTGATTTATCCGTTAAGCAATTCAAAACAAACTGTGGAAGAAAATTTTCGTAATTTTCAATCATTCATATTTTAACAAGCAAAACACATAGTGGTGCTTTTCTTATTTCGCTCACTGTATTTACAACATCCAAAGGCGGTAGCTTTGAATGAAATAATTATAGAGTGGTTCATATAGTTTCTGAGATACCGTCAACTGGGGCAACATGCCACAATTTTTAACTTCAATGGCTTCTAAAAAACTTATGTTCACAGTTAATCGTATCCTTTATGCATCAAAAGTTTTAAGGATGCTGGGGCATCAATCGGCGTAGATAAAAAAATTATTGGTTTCCTCAGTTATTTTTAATTTTTTAAAAACATGCGATTTTCACACTCCTTAGAAAATGGGGTAACTTGCAACAAACTTTGTTTTTAATGAAAAATCCTATGGACACGTACGAAAATTCATAGTTTTTAGTATATTTGCGATGCCTTAAAGACCATTACGCATGACAACACCAATTGCAGTAGTTTTTGCGTCTGTAAAAACAAATTTTCACATTTTTTCTGAAAATAAGGATGCTGCATACATTTAGGGGTTAAATAATACTACGAAAAATTCTACAAGCTGAAATCATGAAAATAAATGTTTGGATGAATGAAATTTAAATGTTTACAAACGCGTGATGCAAATCATTCATATTCCAGCACATGGAAACGAGATTTACAAGGTAATTCTTTGATTTGCATTTTGTTGCATTTAACCCCAGACACCTAACTGAATTTTAAAAATATTCATTGAAAAAAATTGGGTGATTGTTCGAAAAATATATTTACACCAACAATGTTGGTATAACATGAGGAAACCTGTAAAAAGTTTGTAGCCGATCCGTCATACTGGGTAAAGTTTTTTTCGGCATAAAAAAATGTTAAAATTTGTACATTTATTGCTCGATTTTTCAAGTTTTACATAAAAATGAAAAACTTAAGACAACTAGCTCAAGATGCGAGAAATAATGTCATCATCATTTTGTTATCATTAAAAGATAACTTTATTACAATATATTAAATTAAAAATTGATTCAATGTAGTGTTATATAAATGTTGCATCGAACCCCGCTGTTGCATGATGCCCCGTTTGACGGTATGAAAATTATTTTTTAACTGTGATAAGATAGAGGCCTAAATTGATACACAAAATTGTAGAACTTAATAATTCATGAAACATTGTCGAAGACATCAAACATCTATCTCTTGAAATAAAAGTTTTATTTTAGAATGTGGAATGTGGAAGACGGATTACCAAAATTTGTTTCTGTTTTGAAGTTATTAGGCAATTTGTGTTGAAAAATGACTCTCTTTGTGCTACGATAACTCCAAATGGAGAAAGTTTAAATTTTTATCGTTCATTGCATTTGAAATTTCATATTACAGTCTTTTCAATATAAAACTGGAGGTATATTTTATGTTTAAAGCGTTTAATCGTTGTTAGAAGTTTAGTAAAAATAGCTAAAATCTCTAGAAATATAGAAAGAATTTGTAACTGTGTTCTTTCAGAACTAAGAAACTACTAGACCGATTGGTATGAAATTTGGCATGAATTAGTTTTTTGAGTCAACTATTGTTCCAGCGAATTTTTGAGTCCCTACCATCTAAGGGTGGAGGGCTCTCATATCAAATAATCGGGAAATACGATAAAATTCATCTTTATTCAATCAACTGACAAGTGATTCTCATCAAGTTTTGTGAAAATGCATACATATGCATTTTAGGACAATTTATAGTACATAAAAGCCTCTCTCACCAAAGATGGGGGTCCCCATTCAATATAAAACAAACATGAAATAATATTTTCCAGGAAACACCCAGGATAATTTTCATCGAGTAATAAATCAAGAATATGTGAATATTTATATCATGTATACCTCCCACTTTACAATTCACACTATAATGATTTTTATAATTAAATTAATATATTGATTGCTTGCATCTGCATATTTTCATTCAGCTAAGAGAGGGCTTATGATATAGCTCAGTTGGCAAGTCCGTTGTCTACTGAGCCGATGTCTGCGAGTTCGAATCCAAGAGTAAATATCGAACACATTTGTATCGGATGAGTTTTCAATAACTGTCCGCAAACTGCAATATTGATATAAAGTCGTGAATGCCATAAAGATGGTAAACGACTTTGACAGAAAAAAAATTATCAGCTAAGATGTTCTTAAAACCTTCTTTTTGAATATAAGAAACTCACGTTTTTAAACGGTATGCAGCATTTGTTTGTTAGTGTTATGGAAAGAACCCCTCTCCCTAAATTTAAGTGGGAGGTGTAGGGATAAGATGAAGGTTTTGCAGAAAATAAATCAAATTCAATTAAAAATAAAATAAAATAATAGTTGTATTCGGCAACACCGAAGATAAATAAAATAAAATAAATTTCTATGGCAACGTTTGCTATTTTGACACTAGGCAAACAATCAAAACAAAGTCAGTCTTTGATCTATTCTTGTGAGCGACAGACGTGTCTAAGTGAATCTCTGAATTAAGATTCGTCAAATCACGACAATCGATATGGAATAAATAATAACATATTCTTGATTTATTACTCGATGAAAATTATCCCGAGTGTTTCCTGGTAAATTCTATTACATGTTTATCTTTGGTGGGAGGGGCTTTTGTGTACTATAAATTAAAATGTGAATGTATACATTTTCGGTTTAACCGGTTTTGCTCGGACTTGCCCGGGTATTTGATATAAAAAATAGAAAAGGTCCGGTCCAGCCATCCGGCCCTTTGTTTGCGTATTAAACACCATTTTTTGAGCAAGTTTTAACTGAAAAATCAGGAACGGTTTCTGGATGCTTAAAATTCGATTGAAAATCGATGAAAAAAAGATCAAGTGTTTTTATTGTTGGTTTTCGTTGAATAGTTTCTGAACGTAGCCCAAATTTGCTCTGTATTGCCCCGATATTGGATTGAAAATTTTAAAATCAAATGCCCGGATATTGTTAGATTTTTAGCTACAAAAACCTGAATTTGTTTATTTTCCGGTCATATTAAAGAATGTCATATTTCTCATGAAATATAATATTCTACGATATGACTGTCAAAGTTTTGACGTATCCAGAACAATATTCCATAATAACTTCTTCTTTTCATACTTATGGCAACACCAAAAAAAACGTTTTATTTTAACTAATTAGTATAAGACAATCATAAATTGATTGATTTGCTTGTTTTTTTTTTTACTTTAAGAATGTATTGAGGAAGTTTTGGAATAGAATGATATCAAATCTGTGATTCCATGAGAATTTCATAAATGTAAAAAACCAAATGAAAAATTTGAAACATTCGATAATCTCCTTTTCGTCCTTTCATGCTTAGATGCTTAAAAACTAAACGAAAATAAGGATAAAAATAAGGTTAGCTTTGTAAAACTAAAACTCATAATTTGATTCAACACTCAGTATCAGAAGTCAGAAACAGATATTTAATTGAATAAAATCTTCGAACACAAGAAGCTTGGGAAGGAAAAAAATTAGTATCGAGAAAAATATGATCCAAGATCCAAAACAAAGAGAATGGAAAATGATTTAGACTTGCAAATATTTTTTTTTTTAATTTCATTTCTGATTTTGGATTCAAAATCACAATGGTGATAATTCCATAACCATTTGATTTCAAATTGCTGTGAGTGTAAATTCAATAAATCTATCTAATGTTCTTGATAAATATGATAAAGATAAAATTGTTATAAAAAGAATAATCATAAAAATTACCATAGAGATCATAGAGATTACTTAATGCAGAGTAATATCAAATGCAATATAGATAACTAAAAGCAGAATGGAATATGGAAATTTGCTGGGAAAAAAAAAGATGTATATATTTGCAGAATAAAAAAATGCATAATTTCATACCATAAGAAGTTTTGTTTGGAAACACTGTAAAAATGGTGTGTCATGTCCACAAATTTGGTATACGATGCAGAACAATTCTAATATGATTTTGGCGATAAAAAAAGATTTATTGAAGCTGTTCAAAATGACGACACATTTCAACAAAACATTCTTTGGGCACTTATCTTGGAGTTGATAAAAAATGAACATATCTGTATCTAGGATCCTTTGTAAATGAAGAAAATAATATTAAACGGAAGAAAACTCATTTTTAAGTTCATCCAAGAAGATATTCGCTTCCAACTTTGGCTGGAAATCATTCTTCTTCGATAATTTTTGTCCCTGGAGGTAGGCTTTATCATTATCTTTCTTTATACATAGTTGGGTGACGAGAAAGGTTAATACGGGAAATTGAAATAAACAAAAAAAATTGGAGGAAAACTGATCTTTAATGGAGTAAATTCAACATGATCAACATGTTGTTGTTAAGGTATTCTTACTTAACATAATATCACTAAATAAAATATGACAGAAATATTACGAACCTAGTCCAAAAACTGTCTCGATGCACCCACTTTACGGTACCATTCCAGTTTCATGAACAAAGATAATTATTTACCTTCTTTCTGCTTATCTACATGTACATTATTTTTGCTAAGTTCAAAGGCTCGACAAAATTTGCCGGGTCAGCTAGTTTCGAATAAAATTCCTGGAAACTGAAACTCATTTTCGTAATTTGTCAAAATGTAATCGTTTGTTTTGACCAAAAAGAATACTATAATACTGCAGGTAAAATTAAAAAATAATCATTTTTTGTCTCTCAATTTTAAGGGATAGCTGTGAGAAATTGGTGCTTTTGTAAAATACAACACTTTAACTTACTTCTTCATTTGAACCGTTATTGTTGAACTTGCCTCTAATGATCGATCGGAGATCGAAGGAGAAATTCTTACTGTTCCTATTTCGTTTATTTCGTTTTTCGTTCTCCCCTTTGGGCGCATCTTACATCTCGGCCGGTACACGTGATGACCCACTTTCCTTAACCATTCGGCAGCCAGTCTGCGCTTTTCACTGTCCGGTTTGGGTTAAATGTTTTATTTTCACCTCTTCTTCGCGGTCGGGATGATAGGAACTTACAAGAAAAGCCTATTCTATCAACGGGGCTTAGAAGTTTCAGAGTCTTTAGTTATGGATCACAATTATTACGAACATTGAAAAATTTAAGCATTTCTACACACAATTGCAATTTTGAAAACCATATTAAAATTTTTTATGTGTTTTTTTAATAAGATTATGATTTGCTATCAAAATGTCTTATGAGGTTTCCAATGATTTCCAATTCAATGGGTGATTCATAATTAGAGTTTATTTTAAAGTGATTTAAGTTTCGAAGAGTTAACCCTCTACGAATATGAATACATTTTTTATTAAAAATCTGTAAAACTAGTTTTCATGCACGAAAGAAAAAAAGTACATTTTTATAGTAATTTATTATACTTACTCACATACTTAGTATAAAGGTGGCCCAAAATAGGTTCCTAAAGTGGTCCAAAAAAGGAACATGGTGTTGAAATGCCGAACACAGTAATTTTCGAATAAATTTTTCGTGATCATCGTAATTAATAGATTAATCAGTCAAAAGTTGTGGTCACATTACATATCAATCTCCCAAGGCGGTCCAAAATATTTTCAATTTACACGTAACACAATGAGATAATCTTTAAATATGATTTTTCCAATCCTCTCCATATTTAGTACATAAAAGCTATTCTTTCACATGTTCCACAACCCAGAAAGAGTACGTCCAGTTGTCCTCAATTGGAATCGTTTTTGTCACTTGCTACCTGTAGTTTTAAGTGGCCCTCGTTTGATCTGGGAAGAGTTGTATGTAGTCGAATAATGATAATACAAGTTGTTCATTTCCCGTAATTCTACAAACTTCATTCCCCCGCTCGCAGTTTCACCTTAACTCCATCCGTTCGATATCCACTAGCTAGCCAGCCAGCCGTATACGAACAGTTAGGTCTTTCTGACTTCAGTCCGTTTACAACCGCCCTTCTTTCAGCCTCTTGCTTTTCCACTCACAACAACTGTCTCGAATAGTTGTAGTACGTACATTCTGTCGATCGAGCCCTGATGCTGCCGTTGTTTCCAAGATCCTCAACTTGCCACCTCCCCCCTTTCCGCAGCAACTTGAATTCGACACTCTATTCGGAGTACCTGGACCCTCGAGAAAGAAGCCGAAAAAGAATAATACCAATACTATCTGTAACTTATACCAAGTCAGAAAAGACCTTAACCATCCAACGGAATAAATATTTAAATCATTTCTTTTCTTTTCGTCGATTCTGTTTTGTGAACTTTCTTCTTGGCACACACAACTCTCGGCTGGTGTGGAACAACTTCGTCTTGCTTACCGCGCGCGCTCCAAGAAACCGTAGATCAAGAAACCACCCAACCAACCGAGTGAGCAGCAGCGCTCGAGAAGAAATTTCTTTCCAGCTCCACGCCGCGCCACGCCAAAGCATCTGGGCATCCGCTTCCCACACATCACCTGGCCCTACCTTGGTAGATACTGTTGTGTAGCTTAAGCTAGGTTTTCTTGTTTCACCGAAGTGCTCGCAGCTAGATCCAAAAAGCCCCACGAAAGTCGATTCTCTGCTACTTCCTCTCCTCAACAAGCCCTGTTTTTACCCCAGCCCTGATTTCAACACAAACCAGGGGTGTAGAAAAGCTACCCGCGAGATTGTTAGTATTTCCGCGCTGATGATCGCAATCGTTCTTCGATCTTCCTTTTTGGAACTTTCTTCCATCCACACTAGAGTGGAGATTTCTGTAAAACCTGCTCTCGCGACCGACGGTTGGTTCGTGTTTTCACGTGGGGCTCACGCGTGCGTGGCCGATTCGGCCGGGTGTTCTGCCTGCTCTTCTCTGGAAATCTCTCGGCCGAGCGAAATTTGGCTGCTGTTCGGGTGTGACCTGCTTTCTTCGGAACTCGTTCGGATGTTTTTGTTGTCGATTTTCATGCTCACCGTGAGTGCCCCGGTGAGTGATCGTTAATCAAGTGAGTGAGCTTTTCCCCTCGTACCATTGGTGAATATTTACACGTGCATTACGAATGAAATATTAAACAATTAATTAAAAATCATGTTTTTTATGTTGTTAGAAATCTGTATCCGAATCTAAATTCTGAATCTGAATCCTGAATTTGTCTCCTGAATCTGAATCTGAATTCTGAATCTGAATTCTGAATCTGAATTCTGAATCTGAATTCTGAATCTGAATTCTGAATCTGAATTCTGAATCTGAATTCTGAATCTGAATTCTGAATCTGAATTCTGAATCTGAATTCTGAATCTGAATTCTGAATCTGAATTCTGAATCTGAATTCTGAATCTGAATTCTGAATCTGAATTCTGAATCTGAATTCTGAATCTGAATTCTGAATCTGAATTCTGAATCTGAATTCTGAATCTGAATTCTGAATCTGAATTCTGAATCTGAATTCTGAATCTGAATTCTGAATCTGAATTTTGAATCTGAATTCTGAATCTGAATTCTGAATCTGAATTCTGAATCTGAATTCTGAATCTGAATTCTGAATCTGAATTCTGAATCTGAATTCTGAATCTGAATTCTGAATCTGAATTCTGAATCTGAATTCTGAATCTGAATTCTGAATCTGAATTCTGAATCTGAATTCTGAATCTGAATTCTGAATCTGAATTCTGAATCTGAATTCTGAATCTGAATTCTGAATCTGAATTCTGAATCTGAATTCTGAATCTGAATTCTGAATCTGAATTCTGAATCTGAATTCTGAATCTGAATTCTGAATCTGAATTCTGAATCTGAATTCTGAATCTGAATTCTGAATCTGAATTCTGAATCTGAATTCTGAATCTGAATTCTGAATCTGAATTCTGAATCTGAATTCTGAATCTGAATTCTGAATCTGAATTCTGAATCTGAATTCTGAATCTGAATTCTGAATCTGAATTCTGAATCTGAATTCTGAATCTGAATTCTGAATCTGAATTCTGAATCTGAATTCTGAATCTGAATTCTGAATCTGAATTCTGAATCTGAATTCTGAATCTGAATTCTGAATCTGAATTCTGAATCTGAATTCTGAATCTGAATTCTGAATCTGAATTCTGAATCTGAATTCTGAATCTGAATTCTGAATCTGAATTCTGAATCTGAATTCTGAATCTGAATTCTGAATCTGAATTCTGAATCTGAATTCTGAATCTGAATTCTGAATCTGAATTCTGAATCTGAATTCTGAATCTGAATTCTGAATCTGAATTCTGAATCTGAATTCTGAATCTGAATTCTGAATCTGAATTCTGAATCTGAATTCTGAATCTGAATTCTGAATCTGAGTTCTGAATCTGAATTCTGAATCTGAATTCTGAATCTGAATTCTGAATCTGAATTCTGAATCTGAATTCTGAATCTGAATTCTGAATCTGAATTCTGAATCTGAATTCTGAATCTGAATTCTGAATCTGAATTCTGAATCTGAATTCTGAATCTGAATTCTGAATCTGAATTCTGAATCTGAATTCTGAATCTGAATTCTGAATCTGAGTTCTGAATCTGAATTCTGAATCTGAATTCTGAATCTGAATTCTGAATCTGAATTCTGAATCTGAATTCTGAATCTGAATTCTGAATCTGAATTCTGAATCTGAATTCTGAATCTGAATTCTGAATCTGAATTCTGAATCTGAATTCTGAATCTGAATTCTGAATCTGAATTCTGAATCTGAATTCTGAATCTGAATTCTGAATCTGAATTCTGAATCTGAATTCTGAATCTGAATTCTGAATCTGAATTCTGAATCTGAATTCTGAATCTGAATTCTGAATCTGAATTCTGAATCTGAATTCTGAATCTGAATTCTGAATCTGAATTCTGAATCTGAATTCTGAATCTGAATTCTGAATCTGAATTCTGAATCTGAATTCTGAATCTGAATTCTGAATCTGAATTCTGAATCTGAATTCTGAATCTGAATTCTGAATCTGAATTCTGAATCTGAATTCTGAATCTGAATTCTGAATCTGAATTCTGAATCTGAATTCTGAATCTGAATTCTGAATCTGAATTCCGAATTCTGAATCTGAATTCTGAATCTGAATTATGAATCTGAATTCTGAATCTGAATTCTGAATCTGAATTCTGAATCTGAATTCTGAATCTGAATTCTGAATCTGAATTCTGAATCTGAATTCTGAATCTGAATTCTGAATCTGAATTCTGAATCTGAATTCTGAATCTGAATCTGAATTCTGAATCTGAATTCTGAATTCTGAATCTGAATTCTGAATCTGAATTCTGAATCTGAATTCTGAATCTGAATTCTGAATCTGAATTCTGAATCTGAATTCTGAATCTGAATTCTGAATCTGAATTCTGAATCTGAATTCTGAATCTGAATTCTGAATCTGAATTCTGAATCTGAATTCTGAATCTGAATTCTGAATCTGAATTCTGAATCTGAATTCTGAATCTGAATTCTGAATCTGAATTCTGAATCTGAATTCTGAATCTGAATTCTGAATCTGAATTCTGAATCTGAATTCTGAATCTGAATTCTGAATCTGAATTCTGAATCTGAATTCTGAATCTGAATTCTGAATCTGAATTCTGAATCTGAATTCTGAATCTGAATTCTGAATCTGAATTCTGAATCTGAATTCTGAATCTGAATTCTGAATCTGAATTCTGAATCTGAATTCTGAATCTGAATTCTGAATCTGAATTCTGAATCTGAATTCTGAATCTGAATTCTGAATCTGAATTCTGAATCTGAATTCTGAATCTGAATTCTGAATCTGAATTCTGAATCTGAATTCTGAATCTGAATTCTGAATCTGAATTCTGAATCTGAATTCTGAATCTGAATTCTGAATCTGAATTCTGAATCTGAATTCTGAATCTGAATTCTGAATCTGAATTCTGAATCTGAATTCTGAATCTGAATTCTGAATCTGAATTCTGAATCTGAATTCTGAATCTGAATTCTGAATCTGAATTCTGAATCTGAATTCTGAATCTGAATTCTGAATCTGAATTCTGAATCTGAATTCTGAATCTGAATTCTGAATCTGAATTCTGAATCTGAATTCTGAATCTGAATTCTGAATCTGAATTCTGAATCTGAATTCTGAATCTGAATTCTGAATCTGAATTCTGAATCTGAATTCTGAATCTGAATTCTGAATCTGAATTCTGAATCTGAATTCTGAATCTGAATTCTGAATCTGAATTCTGAATCTGAATTCTGAATCTGAATTCTGAATCTGAATTCTGAATCTGAATTCTGAATCTGAATTCTGAATCTGAATTCTGAATCTGAATTCTGAATCTGAATTCTGAATCTGAATTCTGAATCTGAATTCTGAATCTGAATTCTGAATCTGAATTCTGAATCTGAATTCTGAATCTGAATTCTGAATCTGAATTCTGAATCTGAATTCTGAATCTGAATTCTGAATCTGAATTCTGAATCTGAATTCTGAATCTGAATTCTGAATCTGAATTCTGAATCTGAATTCTGAATCTGAATTCTGAATCTGAATTCTGAATCTGAATTCTGAATCTGAATTCTGAATCTGAATTCTGAATCTGAATTCTGAATCTGAATTCTGAATCTGAATTCTGAATCTGAATTCTGAATCTGAATTCTGAATCTGAATTCTGAATCTGAATTCTGAATCTGAATTCTGAATCTGAATTCTGAATCTGAATTCTGAATCTGAATTCTGAATCTGAATTCTGAATCTGAATTCTGAATCTGAATTCTGAATCTGAATTCTGAATCTGAATTCTGAATCTGAATTCTGAATCTGAATTCTGAATCTGAATTCTGAATCTGAATTCTGAATCTGAATTCTGAATCTGAATTCTGAATCTGAATTCTGAATCTGAATTCTGAATCTGAATTCTGAATCTGAATTCTGAATCTGAATTCTGAATCTGAATTCTGAATCTGAATTCTGAATCTGAATTCTGAATCTGAATTCTGAATCTGAATTCTGAATCTGAATTCTGAATCTGAATTCTGAATCTGAATTCTGAATCTGAATTCTGAATCTGAATTCTGAATCTGAATTCTGAATCTGAATTCTGAATCTGAATTCTGAATCTGAATTCT